>NC_086289.1:25465427-25480645 GCF_963924245.1 Chroicocephalus ridibundus
AAAAAAAGAAAAAAAAAATGGTAGCAGAGTGGATGATGATGTTGGCTCTTTGAAAAATTAGCCATACCAAATCCTTAATGGTCCTAATTGTATTCCTTGCCATAGTGAATCAACTATTTTATTATGTCAATGAAATGGTTTTTTGTGGAAATAGCTCAAGGGTTTCCTTCCAATTATCTAATATTCTTAATGATTACTGCAAATCAGTTTGCTACTCAGTTGTTTCCATAAGGCAGTTTCCCTAACATTTTTAAAGACAAAAAATTACTGTAGAAAATAACTGTTGTGATTGGAACAAACCAACAGAGATCAGTTATCATAAAACTTTATTGACATAGAGCAGTCACATGATGAAGAGGAGTAAAGCCAATAGAGGAGCATGCAATTCTTCTTCTGATAGTTTGATGCAAGGGCATCTTCACATAATAAATTACAAAGAGGTCCATATACCTACTTTGTATGCTGACTTCAAAACAGGTTATCAGAATTCGCCACAGAAGTTAGCACCAAATAACCAACTTTCTAGTGCTGTGTTGTTTAGATAGAAGTTACTCCTGGTTTTTTCTTTTATCCACTGCTGGAATTTCTTTCTTATCTATTTTACACCTGTTTATTAATTATGCTGCCATCATACAGCAATTACTGAAGCTGAGGAGTGAATATGGAGGGTGTGCTAGCAGAGATTTGAGATACGGTGTAAACAATGCTTTGGTGGTTGACAGTGTTTTGTGCATTTATTTTGACCTGATATTTAAAAGTACCAACTACTTGGAACTCCTTTGTAGACCCTGGGAATCACAAGTTGTGAGTGTCTCTGAAAACTGAGGACTACAGTAGTTAAAAAGAGCAGGGGCTGAATTGGATCCCTGCGCTAAGTAATGCACTCACTGCTATCAGTGGTGCTGCACATGCTGGCAAGGGAGGAGGTTTTTTTCCCTTCTTTAAAAGGACAGTGTGAACACAGCCAAAGAGAACCATGAAGCGTGTTTGACTGTCTGCTATCTCTGTCTTGTTAGTGCAGAGGTGTATACTCCTACCAAGTAGTTGTAATGACACTGACTGCTGTATTTGAAGAAGAATGGAAAAGCATTTTATTTTTTTTTTTAGTTCTTATGAGAATTACCTGTGGGTCTTTAGACTGTGGAAGGGCTAGCCTTTAGCACCGTAAGCTTGTAAGGATACAATACAATACAACTGGGCAATTCAGCCTCTCTAGTCAGCCTACTTCAGAACAACCTAATTTAGAGATGTATTGTGACATACTCAGAGAAATGTGGAATTTAATTCTATATATCTAAATAATAATTTTCAATTAAAATTGAAAATTACATATTTTTATATATATATGTTGCTATATCGATATATATGTGGTGGGTTGACCCTGGCTGGATGCCAGGTGCCCACCAAGCTGCTCTATCACTCCCCTCCTCAGATAGACAGGGGAGAGAAAGTGTAACAAAAGGCTCGTGGGTCGAGATAAGGACAGGGAGAGATCATTCACCGATTACTGTCATGGGCAAAAGAGACCGAAGTCACGGAAAATTAGTTTAATTTATTACCAATCAGATCAGAGTAGGATAATGAGAAATAAAACCTGAATATTAAAACACCTTCCCCCCATCTCTAGCTTCTTCTCGGGCTCAGCTTCACTCACAATTTCTCTATCTGCTGCCCCTGCAGTGGTGCAGTGGGACAGGGAATGGGGGTTGTGGTCAGTTCATCACACATTATCTCTGCTGCTCCTTCCTCCTCAGGGAGAGGACTCCTCGCTCTCTTCTCCTGCTCCAGTGTGGGGTCCCTTCCACGAGGTGCAGCCCTTCAGGAACAGACTGCTCCAGCATGGGTCCCCCGCAGGATCACAAGTCCTGCCAGCAAACCTGCTCCAACATGGGTTTCTCTGTCCACAGGGCCAGAGGTCCTGCCAGAAGCTCGCTCCAGCATGGGCTCTCCATGGGGTCACAGCTTCCTTTGGGCATCCACCTGCTCCAGCATGGAGTCCTCCACAGGCTGCAGGTGTATATCTGCTCCACCGTTAACCTCCATGGAGCACCTCCTCCCCCTTCTTGTTCACTGACCCTTGGCATCTGCAGAGTTGTTTCTCTCATATATTCTCACTTCTTTCTCTGTCTGCAATCGCTGTTGTGCAGTTTTCCCCCCTTAAGTATGTCAACCCAGAGGCGCTGCCACCATTGCTCTTGGGCTTGGCGTTGGCCAGTGGCAGGTCCGTCTTGGAGCTGGCTGGCATTGGCTCTGTTGGACATAAGCGAAGCTTCTAGCAGCTTCTCACAGAAGCCACCCCTGTAGCCCCCTCCACTACCAAAACTTTGCCATGCACGCCACATACAATATATTTTATATATGTGACTAAAATAAGCATAACTATCATAAGTGGTTGCTATATGAAAACAAACAAGCAAATCTGTGATTGCTAATACTTTTTCAGCTATGTTTCAGTTTTCATTGCGAGAATTGCTGTGTTCAGAAAGACTTTCTCAGACTACAATGCTCTGACCTATTATAATTTATCAGAGCTGATATCCAAGCTATGCTGCACAGCATGATGTGGACGTTTTGATATTCTGACCCCATTTCTGAATTATGACATTTGATTCCTGATAGATTCCATTTACTTCCAGTAGAGGAAGACTCTACTTTGCCAAAAGCAATATGAAGTTTCTTCATGTTCAGTAGCAAAACAAGACAAGTTAACCTCTGAACTTTGAAAATTAGTCCTCCAAAAATGTGAAAGGTACTAATAAAGATGGATTTGATGGATAAAAAAAGCATAGAATATGGGATCTGGTTCATTTATTAAATATTCATAATAATGATTAAGAGAAAGCAGCCTGGTTTTCAGCCCATTCCTCTGGATCAAATTGCCAATATATCTAACAGCAAGACATCTGCAAATACGAAAGAAAACAGGCATTCTTTTTAATTGTGTATTAGCATACGAAGTGTATGTAGGAGAGATTCTGCTCTAAAGGCTTCCCCAAGGAGAGAGAACAATATAGAGCAAAGAAGTAGTAAAACTCTGTGTTATATATTCCTCTGAATAATGCTATGTTAGGAAAGTAAATTTAAGTTTTGTTGCCAGTTAGGATAGAATACATTACAGATGTTCCATATGATAGATAAAACCTTGTTTTATATTTCTAAAAGAAGGGGTGGGGGGAAAGCATGTAGTTCTGGCTTTTTTTATTTCACAAGTGGTGCTACTGAGCTCATCTTATTAAAGGTGTTTCAGTTGGCTATGGATTGAGTAGGCCATGTTAGTCTGTTTCTTGGTGAACAGCCATTAACACCTTTGCAATTAACACAGACTGAAACCAGACAATAGATGCTTGGTTTAAGCGAGATCAATTTTTTTAAAGTCTACATAAATGAGACCTCCGTTTTCAGTGTCTTGTCTGAGAGTATCTTGCAATAAACAGTGTGGTAATTATTTAGTTGTCTTTGAGAATGAAGACTCTTTAGAATGAATGGACTCTTGACTAATTTTCAACATAACGCAGCAAAAATAGTAGATATATCTGATCTGATATTTTGACCTATATGGCATCTCATTAACGCTGGAAACCCAGTTGTCACCTGTATATCTTTTTGTCTTTTGGGGGGCACAGTTCTTCCAAATGAGTCTCCCCTGCCTAAGTTCAGATGATAATGTCACTTAGGATGGCTTCAATGGATGCATGACAATCAATGGGTTTGATTCTGTCCCCAAATACCGTAGAAGGGCTAACAGAATAGGATATTTGTGATCTGTCTTAACAACTGAAGCACACGCTCCAGAATGTCAATACTAACTCCATAACAAATGTGTTTCTTCTAAGATGTTTAAACAGTGAATGGGGGAGGCTGAGATAAGCTTTGTTATCCATCCCAGCCAGAGGGAAAAGCTTTGACAAAAGGAAGGAGCACACAACTGAGGTGCAACTGAGATGGCTGTCAAGATCCCAAAGCTAATTCCATGTTCGTGGTGCTAGAATTGCTACTTTAAAATTAATTTGTTAAGGTGCTTGGAGTTCTGCAGGTATCAGTTTTTACCATGTCCAAAATAAATATTGTTCATCGTGAACTAGGAACATCTTGGACGGTGAAGACTGAAAATCACTCATCTTTCAAAACAATTTAAATTTTGTTCTCCATATCTCCCCACCCAAAAAAACCCAAGCCATTCTTTTTTTCCTCTTGCTCACAAACCCAACCATCAAAAACTTCGGATAGAAAATCTTGATTCAAATTTGAAATTTATGTCTTCTCTTAGGAATACCAGGATTCATTTTTTTTTTCAAATATGTTATTTGTCCACACCAGGGAGTAGAAAACAGTTACCTTCATGCTGGAATGAGTTCTTAATTTTAACTGTAATCTGATGGTGTTCTGATGAAATATCTCAGTCATTTTAAAGAATCTGGAAAGATGTCCTAGTTGTGAAAACCCAGCAGTGAAACATGAATGCTAGAAAAGCTTTTTCCTAGTTGTTGAAGGCCAGACAGAAACATTTACTTCCCCTCCCTCTTTCTTCTGGCCTTTTTTTCTCTTTAGTGAGGTAGTTTTCTTCCTGTGTTATACCATTGGCAGCTATGTGTGAAGGTAAGGCTGGAAGCGGGACAGGGTGCAGTTTCATTGTAGAGCTGCTTTAAGGCACTTGAGAGGAAATTTCTCCTATCTACAAATTTCCTCTGATCTTCATCAGCATCTGTGTTGGCGTGATTCTAATAGCATTAGTTAGATGATTATGTTGTGGTCTCTTAGAGGTGTTAAGGGTTTATTTAGTGCTTGTAGATTGATGGCTAATGGTCTTTGTTGGGCTGTTTTAAATGGAAGTTTCCCACAATCGGATACTAAAATGGAGGCTTTGAGTGAAGCTTTTATCACTCTTTCACCAGTGTCATCAAGAACTTCCCTTTCCTTGCTGGAAATGGAATTTCATGCTGTGTATTTCTAATCCAAGCGTTACATCAGTCAGCAATCTAGTAGAAGTTTGTGGTTCTAACAAAAAGAGCATTTCACATGCTGTGAAGTGGTTTTCTAGTCTGGCATTTATGTCTATCCCAGACCCTATGGAAACTACTTAAACTGGAACTCGCCTTCAATTTACTATGCTCAACTTTTATAACTTGATATCAGACACGTGTTCACAGCTGGTTCTCAATGCCTTTCCTGCAATTAAAGAGATTATATGCAGGATGTGTTTGAGAAGTGGGCAGTGTCCAAAGTCCTTATTCCTTGTGTGGCATTAAGATGCCAGAGTAAACAAATCAGCAATTTGTGCAATTGCCAACCCCAGCAAAAAGGAATACATGCTTGTTGTACAGCACATTCATGTTGTCAGCAAATCTCAGTGCACTTGGCAAGGAAGCCATGCCCATTTAAAAATGAGGAAAATGAGGTACTAAGAGGTGAGTTTCCTTAATATAACAGGCTACAATTACAATCCACTCTCCTGTGTTTGGAGTAACATGAGACAACATTATCTCCTTTTCTTTTAAAAAAAAAAGGCAAAAAAAAATAATCAATTACATAGGGTAGTAATTTCTTCACAAATAGAAGAAAAACTTGTCTCTAAACTGGAGAGATGTGGATTTGATGGATGGACCTGAACATAAGAAGGGCATAGACCTGTTGCAGCAAATCCAGAGGAGGGCCACAAAGATGATTAGGGGGCTGGTGCACCTCTCCTATGAAGACAGGCTGGGAGATGGGGTTGTTCAGCCTGGAGAAGAGAAGGCCCCGGAGAGACCTTATAGCAGCCTTCCAGTACTTAAAAGGGGCTTCTGTTGAAGGAGGGAGAGGGACTCTTTATCAGGGAGTGTAGTGATAGGACAAGGGGTAACAGTTTTTAACTGAAAGAGGGTAGATTTAGATTAGCTGTCAGCTGCGAGGGTGGTGAAAAACTAGAACAGGTTGCCCAGAGAAGTTGCGGATGCCCCATCCCTGGAGGTGTTCAAGGCCAGGTTGGATGGGGCTTTGAGCAACCTGGTCTAGTGGGAGGTGTCCCTGCCCAGGGCAGGGAGTTGGAACTAGATGATTTTTAAGGTCCCTTCCAACCCAAACCATTCTATGAATCATAGAATCTTCATGGTTGGAAAGGACCTTTGAGATCATCGAGTCCAACCATACACACACAAAAAAACAAAAAAAAACAAAACAAAACAAATCCCCCAAACCCTACAGTCTCTGTCACTAGAACTCTGTAACCTTAAGACATTTTTGTGAACTTCCTGATTGTTATTTGGACATTGGAACTATGGAAAAAGTGGTGCATTTCATGAAGTGATATTGACACGTAATAGATGCTGATCTTCTGTTTGCTGTTAGGACAACATCCTAGCATGCAGGTAGGGAACATTGCCATCATGTCGATACTGTATTATACTACCGTTCTGACTAATTATACGTTCCCTGTAGTACTTTGTGAAAAAGTAGTAGTAAGTGTTATTTCTGATGCCAATACTGAGAAAAAGCAGTCACGTCAATTCTGATTCTTAGGAAAATTCAAAGTTTGATAATCACTTCCTTCTTGAAGTGAGAAGTGGGCACTGAGTGGCAGTTGCATTTCAGCAGTGGCCCAAGAAACTGGAGTTTAGCTAAGACATCAGAGCAAATCTGATCCCCCTGGTAGACCAGGAGCAACATTAATAAAGCCATTTTGTAAATATTCTTGAATTGATTTGCTGGTTAAAAGTTTGAAAGTGTAGTGGAGAAGAAGGGTTTCATGACAGATGTGCTCGTTGTATATTGCACCTTTTTTGATCTAAAGATCCTTGGTGTTAGTTTGGTTTGATGTTTTATGAAATTGCCATTATGCAGAAAGGCAAACCTTGGAAGATAATGGCTGTTAACTATTATTTTTATAGGGAAAATAGTCATATGTATAAGTTGTACTCAGGATTTAGCCATGAATTTGATATTGTAGGATAAGAGTATGTGGCAGTTAAAGGTTAATTTGTTTCTGTTTTTTTTTTTTTAAATTTCTTTTTCCATTTGTGTTTGTTCTTTGAAAAAAAAAAAAAAGAAATGGGGAGTTTTGAGTTGTTTTTTTTTTTTTAATTGCATAAAATATATTTTGGATATAGAATGTGGGATTGAACTAAGTTTCTGTTTTCTGTGTTTCAGTTCCCATGTTGACCAGAAGATTTGATGTACTAGTTAATGTATATAATTCCTAATTCAGTGAGGTGGTCAGCATTCATAATGCCAATGCGAGTTGTAATTTTTTTCAGGATCAGGTCATATATTTATCAGTGCAACCTTAATTATTATAGTAGTTTCAAGAGGAAAGAAAAAAAACACTTTATCGAAATATTGTGAGGTTTTGTCAAGAGTAGAAGGCAAAGTTTTGGACAACTTTTTCTTTCCCCTTAAGCTTTTAGTAACCCCTACCTCACAAACTGACAGGGACATCAGTGCTGTCTGCATTTTTTTCTTCAAAAGTTTTATCTCTCCTTCTTTCAGAAGAGTAATTTTTGAGGCAGCCGTGACAGCTCTGTCATTTCACTCACACCTCTAAATTTCTCTTTCTGTTGTCAGTCAGCAGACAGCAGTCACAGTATCTTGATGATCGTGATTGATGGCAAAATATATGAGAATTGTAAAAAGGGCATTGAACATTATGTCTAAAACAATCATTTTATGCTTTTATTTTTGTAAGTACAATAAGAAGTTAGAAAAGCACCTGTTTACCTGTAGGTCTTACATTTATTTTTTGCATTATATAGAATGGTGTAGATATACTTGTAGTTATATCTAGAAATATTTTTTTTTATCATAAACCTAAGTACTAAAAGTTGTCTGCACATTTAGTCTCAGTTCAGTATTTATGATATTTTGCCAGTGTTTTACTGTTTTTCAAATTTCCTTTTAAATGACTAATTTCCCATCAAACCCCAGGGCTTAAATGACAAGCAAGGAGCTGAGAGCAATAGCAAAAAGAATCTGAGTCATATTTTCCTTGAAAGAGCTTTATGTGTTCTTGGAAAGTAAAACACATCAATTATATTGTAAGTAAATAAAACACATATTTGGGGAAGGAGAAATGGCTATTTGGCTTTCATGTCAGCAAAATTTCTATACAGAATGGGATAGAAAACACCAAAGAAAGCTTCCCCCCTCCCCCCCAAGTCAGTCCTGCGCACGAAATTTATTACTAATGAATTTTTGGAAAAAAGAAATGAAGCTCTGTGAGTTTGAGTGCTATACAATGGCCATTGGATTTTTCCACTTACGCAACAAAACTGCCTATTGGACTTAAAAAATCAGCATATTCCAGTAGCTGGTGTGCGTGCCTGCGAAACAGGAATATTTGAGGGTGAATAAACATCACTTGCATTCCATTACTATTACGTTGCCTATACTAATGGCTATAGTCTTGTTTGTTTACAGGCATCTATATACGGTATCTCTCTTTTATGTTTTTTGACAGCTATATGAGGCAAAAGGGCTATTTTTGCTATGTATGATGATTAGTTGTGTAAGAGTTCAATTGTTTATTTTTTAAATGCTTGCAAGTAGCATAGCTATGTAGGCAAATTGTTTATCGTGAACAGATTCACACCATAAAAAAGAAGTCTTTCTCAGCATATAGCTTATTCTGAGCCGGGAACTGATAAAAGTTGTTACCCGCAAAAGATCTCTTACTGATACAAGCTGTGTGTCCAGAAGGAAGTTGATTCCAGGGCTGATATTCTGGCAGCTATACTGGCAAACCCTTTTATATCTGGGTCATGTATCAGGAGAGCTGTCATGTTACCCACCAGTGTGCAGTAATTATTAAATGTGGGTCCTGTGGAGACTGGTGCTGTGGAGGGAGGCACCTTCTAGATGATAGCTGGTAACAGTTACGGTCTAGGATTTTCAGAGGGCTCAGAGATATTTACCTACTGCTTTAGGGATGAGAAGTGAAGATACTGGGGAAAAGCCAGCAGATTCCAGTAAATTTTTTGAAGAATGCTGCTAAGTGAAGGAGTAGAGATTCATCGTTTCCATTTGGAATAGGTCTTAAAAGTGTCTCTGGCCAGAAATTTAAAACATGCTCTCGTGTTATCCAGAAATAACTTGAAAAACTTATCTTTGCCGTTTGTTTGAAATGAACATTGTACACAGCTTCAACACGAGGCATAGATTCCCTGCCTTTGTTGTAAAGGGAATGGGTTGTAGCAGTTACTTTGTCTATTTGTGGCATAATCATTCTTGGCGCTTTCTCTGGTTTCAGTCCCTATTCTGGCTGAAAACTGCAACGTTTGTGAAACTCAGGTTGTGAGGTCAGATAATAGGTTTATCGCAAGATAATATAAAAGCGTGTTCTACTTTTAGTAGCACATATGCATCCCATCTGGGTTGGGCTGAGCTACAACACTGGGGTCTGAATTGTGTATATTCCAGGCTAAAAGATGTGTGGCTCCAAGAAAATCTTACTGTTTTCAGTTTCTTAGCCGGCTTGCTTGGGACCGTGTGCAGAAATGCAAAAAAAATGCCCTCTTCAAAGGATGGTGTCGTTTTTATAAACAACTCCCCCATTTCTTGGGAAACTGCAAGGTGGCGTTTTACTTCATGATAAAGTAGTCAAATTCAAGAAATGCTACCAGTACTAATGACACATATACAGTTGAAAAAATAAAAAGAATATTAAGTGAGAGAATACAAAAGGTGAATCTGAGACACATGAATCACTGAAAGTTCTTTGGCACAGAAATTACTCACAAAGTTGTTTAAAGACATGAACAGAAGGGTTGGGGGGAAGGAGATTTGTTTTATATCGCTATCTGATTTTATATTCAAATTGTAGAAATCTGGTTTGATGATCATTTTTTGAAGATGGAATCATGGGAAATATTTTGTTTTCCCTGAGAGCCAAGGCGATGTATTTATTTCAAGTTTTATTAAATGAGTTATAAATTTTCCTAGCAATTTACTCATAGCTCAAGAGGTTTAATTTGCATGTGTTGCCTTTTACAATATGCTTTTCGTAATGTTGCAGATGCTTCTTCCCTAGCTTCAGTAAACAACAGGCAGTTGGCCAGGTTTTTGACTGAACGTTTGCCAACTCTGGGAAATATTAGTTAACTCTCTAGAGGCCGCTGAATGATTTTTAGCCGACTTTATCCAAAAGAATCTGTGAAGATTTAAAATAATATTAAATAAAAAAAAAATAAGATACAAAACCAGTAATTTGCTAGACTAAATACAGGAAAAGAGGTTTCTATCTGCATTATAATAATTTCAGGTTTTCTTTTTTTCTAATATTTATTTCCAAAATGTGTTGTTTTCAGAAATTTATTTGAAAATGGATGATGATGATGATAATGATAATATTAAGCGTTTCTTCCTTCAAATTAGTGAAGATTCTTTAGTTTTGGAGGCACTGGAATACAATGAGGTTTACCCTTAGTGTTCTGTTCTAATTTTGAAAAGCCCACAAGGGGAGTTCTTTCTTCAACACAGCAATCCAGTCCATAGCAGGGATATTTTGCAGGTGGGATGGCAGGTTGTTTCAAGAGAAGTGAAGGGAAAAAAGGTTGGTTTCTGGATTTATGCCCTAGAGTTGACGATGCAGTAGAGCTCAGCTCCCAACTCTGTGTCCCATATGGTGCTTTCAGCTTTCTTCCAGGAGTCTTTCTTACTTTTTGGGGCTGTCTCTCGATCAATTCATGTTGTATTCTCTTCCAGTCTGGAGCTGCCTGCTTGCTGATTGTTCAGCTGCTGCCAATGTAATGTGTGATGGCCAAATACGGTTCTTCCTGTTAGTGATGGATTCAGTCATGTTTCACTCCCTCATTCAGCCTCTCATCATAGTGGTATTTCTAGGACTGTAATGAGATTTCAGTTTGTTGAAGGTGGTGAATTTGTCTCAAAGCTATGGTTCAAAAGATGTATGCAAGGATGGCTTGTCAGCATGCTTGCATAAGGACATAAAGGAATGAGGCCAATCATGAATAAAAAAGAAATATCAAACATCTTCAGTATCTTGCGTGACGTGCACCTGGAAATAATTACAGGTGCTCCCATGATTAAATGCTGTCAGTGTAAGTGGGGCAAAAGGACAGGCTGAAGGAATGAGTTGAGTTTGATTTGCCTGACTTGACGTTCACTACTCTTGAAAAACTTGTATCTGTGGGTCTGTGAGCACATTGCGGATAACTGTTTTGAACAGATGATCATAAATGAAGCATGGTGCAACATCCATTGAAAGGAGATGAGACTTAAGAGGTGGAAAATTCTGAATCCTTTTGGTATTTATCCAGGTTACCCAAGGCTCTTTCTTTGGGAATCTGAGTATGCTTGTGTTTCTATTGCTGTTACTTTTTGCTTCACGAGTTCTCTGATGATGTGTGGCTAGCTTTGGGCTGAAATTAAATACAGTGAAGAATAACACATCGACCAGTGATTCTTCATGCCTGATCCGCTGCTGTATTCCTCAGACTGATTTAATCATATTACCCCTTCCATAGACTTCCTCATTTGTGCAGAAGTATTACATTCAATACCTTAAGACTGTAATGGTCTAGGAGAAATGAAATATTCTGGAGAGCAGAAGATTGCTTGTACACACCCTTCTAAACTTCTCTTTAAGCTGTAAGGAAAAGCAGTGTCTACGTAGAAAAAAAAAAAGAAAAAAGCAAGAAGAAAGAAAAAATAAGTTGTGATTTTACAGGTTGTGGGTTAGAAAAGTTATCTTGTAGTTTCTCAAGCAAATTTAAAGTGAGGCTTGAGTGGTGCCACTGTTAGGATCCAGAGAAGATGAATATCAGATGATTTGTTCTGTCTTTCGTACTAGAAGCATGGCGCATTGCTAGCGTGATGTCATAAACTGATGTCTTAGTGCATCCTGCAGGAATTATGTGCCCTTTTACTTTTCTAACAAATAGCACCTATGACCCATTGAATTTCACTTATACTGGATGAATCTGTTTTCGCCAACATTTCTCATTTTCTGCTTCCCTCTGTCTTTTCCCTTACGTGATACTGGGGAGGGAGGAGTGTTGCTTAGCAACCAGTCGGAAGCAGTCAATTCAGGTATAAATATTAAACCTTTTCAACCATGGTAAGTTTATGGTAGAAAATGGAAAAGTGTTCCATTTTTGTCTCATGAAAATTGAGGCAAAGTGGTAATGTAAATCCTTTTTGATAATCAGGACAAAACTGGGACCTCAGTTTCTCTGAGTTTGGCTCCTGTACACGGAGAAGAAAACTTCTCTGGTAGCTAAGAGGATGCCCATGCAGAGCCCCATAGACCTCCGGTATGGTATTGTGTGTGTGTGTGATGTTGGTTTGGATTTTTTTTTTTTTAAATTATGTTAGAGCCCGAGACTGGTACTAAGTCAGTCAGGTATTATCACTACTTACTACAGAAATAGAAGCAGGGTTTTTTTTCCTAGATGCTTTTAGTGTGCTTTATAATTTTTAGATGGAAAACAGTAGAAAACACAGTGCATCGCTTTTTGTTACCCTACTGCAGAAGTTATGTGAGAACAATAAACTCCGACATTGTGGTTTAATGCTACTGCTGAAGAGGGAGAAAATACGTGCCATCGCACATGGCTTGAAAAATCTATGTATGTATTACTTTAAGCGAATGCTTGATTTCAGTAAGGCATTTCCATTATGATACTCATGAAATCCAATCTTAAGAGAAGTAGAGGGACTTGAAACCGTATGTAGCTATTGTGATCTGCTTAAAGCAAGCAATTGAAAAAATGTCCCCCACAGGATGCATTTATTTAGTAATATTATGTTAATGGCTAGAAGACTCAGTCAAGACCAAGGCCTGTGTTAACCTAGGCACCAAACATTTTGTGCCCTGCAAGGTGAGGAGAGTGTGTGAGCAGTAAAATACTTTGCCAAAGATCATTTATTAATCATTTAACTACAGCAGTAGAAGCCTGGCCTCTGTCTCTCAGTGTCCCAGTTGCCCAGCCCATGCTCCTCTGTTCAGGCACCATAGTACCATTTGGTGCTGTCTGCCTCATGGATGTGCATGGGTTACTTCAAGCGTTACTGATTGTCCAAAAGTATAAGCTGGAAAATAATTGGAAAAAAACGTGTTGGTCTGCTAGCTTCAAATCCGACTGGAAGTTGTTCCCGGAATAGAGTGTTTATTGAAATTATATGTGCAGTCATATTCCAATCGTTTCATAACAAGGAAATGAGAATATTCAAGATTTTTCAATAGTATTTTCTTGAAAAGCAGACTGTGTGTATTTTGATTGATATGACATTTTAGAACTATAACTGAAACTGTATTTGTTACAAAGGAATGACCAGTGAATCAATTTCTTTAGTATATATTTCTTTAGACTTGCATCATTAATATTCAAAGAGGAATGTTTTTTACATTGTGCTGCAGTTTATACTAATGCGGGTTCATTTGCTTTCATGTTATTAAATCACTTTTTCTATTGAAAAGATAAAATGATGCAGCATTGTTCATGAGTTGCATAGAACAGTAGCAATGTGCAGTTTGGTATCTACTGCATTTCTAAAGCAATAAATACATGAATAAAAAATCAAAGATAGGAGGCAGAATTTTCCTTTGATTTCCACAGGCACAGCATGCTGTTGTTAAAACAGAAATCTAATAGGGAGATAAAAATTTGCTTGTGTTTATGCAACAACTAGCGTAGTCTGCATTTCTAAGATGATCAGAAGGTGCTCCTTAACTCAAAATAATTAGATACATATTTTAGAAAAAAAAAATATTAATCTTATTGCATAAAACACATACTTCTGAAACTATTTTCTGTGTATAACACTTCAGGTGTTTGGCTTAGGCGGAAAGTCTATTTACAACCATCAACGCTTTTCTAAAATAACAATTAGATGCAGTTTAGCATTCTCTTCTGCTTCTGTCCTGCAGTCATGCACATGTTTAACTGGGATATATGTGACTAATGTCTTCGAAGCAATTGAGAATTACTCTAATAAGCAGAAGTTTAGAACACGCATGGCTTTATAATGGCTTTGTTGACTTAAATTCTTTAATGGTTTCACTTAATAAAAATTCATGGGCAGCCTGAATTCTACCTAGGAGCCCATTTTACAGTCTTTCTGTTTGGCTGTCTCTGGCTGTTGAGAGGAAACTTGCCAAAAGGAAAGGCAACCCTCAAGGGCTTAAGCTGTCTGAACATCGATGCTGCCTCCTTAGAAAACTATCAGGGTCTTGCTTTTGAACTGAAAAGTTCATATTTTCCTGCAGCTTTTGGTGAAAGTAAGATAATATTTCCCTGTACACCTTAAATTTGAAAATGCTTTATAGACGCGTGTGAAGTGTCTGTACTGAAACCATAGTTTAGTTTAAAAATAAAAAGTTTTCCTTCTACCCTCCCAAATAATCTTGTGACGTCTAATGTAATACTTTTCCCTTTGGTATCATTTGCAAAATATCTGTAATGAACCTTAAAGAGGGAAAATAAAAATCTCCACAAAAAGAAAACTTTCAATTATTATTATTTTTAAACCTAGGGATGCACCTATAAAAGAGAAGAGTTGGACAGACCAGTCTTTTTAGTAAGAATTTGTTTAGAAAACATTTTTCAGAAGATACTATTTTTAGAGTATATCGTTACAGAGCTGGCTGGTATTTTATGCTTACACTTCAGTCTGGGAACACTTAAATTTATATCTTTATCATAATGAATGACAGAAAATTCTTGAATCTGATACAGTTGCAGTACTGCTCATGTGTCTACACAAATAAATTAGATGTATAAAGTTCTTTAACTCCTAATTTTCAATTTTGTCAGTAGTTGAGGCTTTAAACAGTTTGCTTACATGCTAACATTAATCAACACTGCTATTGAG
Organism: Chroicocephalus ridibundus; assembly: GCF_963924245.1. Taxonomy (NCBI): domain Eukaryota; kingdom Metazoa; phylum Chordata; class Aves; order Charadriiformes; family Laridae; genus Chroicocephalus; species Chroicocephalus ridibundus. The sequence continues at coordinate 25,480,230 of NC_086289.1, forward strand.
AAATGTGCCAGCTTTATCAATATCTTGGTTTATTTTCGCTTATGATGTGTCTTCTTTTTCTATTTTACATCTTATATCTTTGCTTTCACTTGTGTAACATGATCTCTTTAGTGCTTTGAATTAGAAGCAATAGTTTGGAGATTCCATGTGTACTACTAAAGGGTCAATAGTGAAAGAGAAATGCTTAAATATGGTAGAGAAAATGGTTTCGTCTTGATTTTATGTGTTTCCCATGTTGATTAGTGGTGAACTGCTGTCAAGGGCTCAGTCCTCTGCAAGCATGTGCTGTGTCAGGCGATGAGCATGTGCACACTTACCATTCCTGTATTACTATTATTTTTTAGAGGCTCTTGATGGTTGATTAGCTGATTTTCATGCTTGATGCTTTATTTATATTATTTTTTATTTATTATTTT
>NC_086289.1:25480845-25613347 GCF_963924245.1 Chroicocephalus ridibundus
TGTCACTGTCTTGACATACACATTTCTGCATGAGGGACACAAAGAGAAAGAAGGCATTAGCATCTTTCATGCAGGAAGAGCATTGTTGGTTTTTGCACGTTGGGAAGCATAAATCTTGGTTTTGCCACTAAGCAAAACTATTCCTGTTAATTCAGCAGCCATCATTTAAATGAGAGATCGAGAAATGGGCTTCACGTGCTTTTTGTGAAGCATCTTTTATTAACCTCTGTTTTCACGGTGATATGTGTTTATAGTGCAAAATAATAATATTGCTGAAACTTCAGGAAATATTCTTTGTAGTTACTGCTAGGATTCCTCATGTGTGAAAGGCAGAGGCTGTGGACGTAGAATCACCTGTGGAGGTTGCTACTACTTGGAGGGGTTCTTTCCTCTCTTGTGGCTACTTATAGAGGGTTAGTATTTCATGACCTTCGTTACTGTGATGTTGGGTCCTTATCTATCCATGCATTTTTATTTTATTTAAAAAAACAATGGGAAAAAAGCATTTTAAGTAAACTAAATCTAACTTAAAGTTTTTAGGGGAATTAAGTGTGTTCTGTGACACAAGGTGTTAAGCTTCAGGGATGCTGACAGCAGTGAGGAGATCTGAGTTAAAATAGATTAAATGGGATCGAGATGCCTGGCCTTGCTCTGATTCACTGATAAAGCTTCTTATGAGATACTGAGTTTAATATATTTTATTTTAAAACCTAACTTTAAACTGAGGAGAAAGGGACACTAAGACCTTCCTTGACACCCTCTGTCAGTAGGACCACAAAGTGCATTTGGTACTGAAGCCCTTTCAATAAGACTGTCTAATATAACACACAAATTACATGTCAAATGATGGAGCTACATCTGTACAGCCTTTCTCCTGCTGAGGTTGCGTCATTCCATGCCTCTTGTCCAGAAACTGATTTTTAAGGCTCCACATATATTTGGAAAACTTTTATTTTGATTTGATGCTTTCTCAATTTATACAGAAGGCGTACTCATAGACTGGAAAAGGCTGAGAACAGAAAAAAAAAATAGTAACAAAAGAAAGACAGAAATGCGTAAAATATCAAGTGAAATGGAGAAAGGAAAGTGAGGCAACTGGGAAGGTGAGATTAAGCCATTGTTTTCTCTGAAGGTAATATAGGTCAGGCAACTAAACATGGGGAAAAAATCACTAAGAACACCCCTCCAACTGTATGCATAATTACATATTATAAACACAAGTAAATACAAATGAAGCTAAAGATGCTAAGGTGCCTTACTGCTACTTCCCCTGCTTCCCCCCAGCCCTGTACCTTGTCAGTAATATTACTGTGCTTCTCTGGATTTGACTTACGGTGCATGCAGTGGTGAATGACCAAGGTTTAAACATTCATTCAATATTAGCATGTATAAGAAATGTAGGATACTTTCATTAATTGGATTAGGGTTATATGTGTTTCATTTAAAAGCTGCAGTGATCACTAATGGAATGACCTTGAAGTCATTATCTGTTAAGAAGCAGGAGAAAAGATTGTTCTTCATGTTCAGTTGTATTTGTCATTACCTGTGAATATAATTTTCAGATAAAATATAGTTCCAGCTCTCTAACTACCTACTTTTTTTTCCTTTTCCTTTTTTTTTTTTTTTTTTTTAAGCTAAGGTTGCCTGGTCTGAGTTCTTTCAGCTATCATTTTATTTTGTCACACTGACTCTAAAAAGTGCATTTTTTGGCCATCTTGATTTGTAAGCTGTGGTTTTTAAACCAAGAACACTAAATACTGTTCGTTATTTACTTTTTTTCCTTTTGAGTCCTCCTTTTAAAATTTTCATGTCGTAGCCTTTTCAAAGACAATGTAGCCAGGAAGGCTACGTGTATTTCAGATACCATAGTGTTGCTCAGAGATCCACCAGTTGGTGTTACAAAACTATGTTGTGCTGTACCTACCAGGTGGTTCAGAGCCCCATTCCTTTGAATTTTGTACTTTATCTAAACAAGTATGTAGCAAATGAGTGTTGTCACTAGGTCACTAAGTTTTTCAGTCTTGTTCCCCCCTTGCACCTCCTGACATGTAGATCTTTTTGCTATTGAGAGACCAAACTAGTTGCAGTGATTCATATAATCATTTTATTTGTCTACGGCTGTTGAGATCGCCGCGCAGCATATGCAGAAATGCATGTACACAGAAGAAAAAAAAATATTAAACAAATTTACAGATTTAGGTTAGTAATAGAAGTTGTTTCTTCACTTCTCAGAAAGTTTTTCTTCAACAAGGATCAGCAATAACATTGTATGACTCAGGTGATTAGATGCAGAGCACAACATTGACTTCTGATGAAAAAGACGGAAGTAGTACATCTGTAGATTTCAGGGTAAAGAAACAGTTTCTTGAACAGCAATTGTATTACCTAATATTTGGATAAATCCTCAGGCCCAGCAAAGTCTCATCTGGACAGCTTTTTGCTTCTGATTGAATCAAGAGCATCTTTGGATTGACTTTAATTTTATTACTCAGTACCATGACCAAACCCAACCCTGCTAAGTCAGGAAGAAGCAGATGGGAACAGCTTCAGATTCTTTGGGATAATAATGGGGCTTTCTAAGAGCTGAGGACTGAAATATAGTAGTGCTTTTGCATATGTTGTATCTCGTTAGGTCAGAGCTTTTATCTGTCTCATAATGTATTAGGTATTAATAACAAATACAGGAGGTTTGGTTATTTAAAAAAAAAAAAAAATACAACAAAACCAAACAAAGTCCTGGATATCTACTGCAGCTTGGTGGTAAGGGTAGCTTATTTAGAAGACTTTGCAGGTGCATTGCATCAGTTTACCAAAACAAAAGGCAATAAATGTGGCCAGCTGGTAACTATTTAGAAAAGGAAGGAAGAAACATGCTCTTTTTTGATGGAAGAAGAATTGGGTGACTGACGAGGAAGCGCTTTCTGGGCATGTTTTCATACTGAATGGTAGCACCAAACCTGCTTAATTTAAAAAAAACCAACCATACAACATTTATTGTTCTGGTAGGTTTTCATTAAGATCATAGAAAATCCAGGAGAGTGTACCTTGAGTGAGCCTTCCTTTTTTTCGTATCATACTTGTTTTCAGTTCTCATTTAATATTTAAATTTCCCCTCTGTCACTGTACCAACTGGGCATTAATTACTGGTATTTGTGAAAGAGGGAGAGATAGATGAAATATTTTGAAATATTTCAGGTGAGTCATCTGATCTAATTTGGAAAGGTTTCTGTGAGGAAAGAACAGCTTTTGATTTATAAGGGAAGGTTGTCTGTTATCAAGATATACATGTTGGAATTTATTATCAAGAATCTGCTTTTAATTTTAGAGATTGTTTACCTAAACTACTATATGTCAGAGCTCAGGACAGATTTCTGCTTAGCATTTAATTTTAGATACTTGCCATAGTGGACAGTAAAAAATGGGTCCCCAGAATTCGTGGCATCATTATGAATCTTACCTTCTGGCAGCCCCTGCCCGCAGTTCGTCTTTGAAATCTCCTTGGTGCTTGTTAACCCTGCTCTGACATGTAAGAGCTCCCATTTATTTATTGGACTTTGCCCATTTATGAAAAAGTACAGGAATTATTAATGGTTTAGTATCTATTAATGCATTACTTGGGTGGAATTCAAATTCCAATATTTATGGTAAACCCCTTTATAATGAAATGAGCATAGGAACGGGAAGGCTGATTCTTGAAGTTAAGTGTCTTTTGCTATAAGAACAATTGTCTGTAATACATGGTCTTACCAGCTTTGTATTTATAGCCATAAATAAGAAATAAGCACTTTATGTATGAAGGGAAATGATTAAGAATATTTGTGTAGATGATAAAGAATAAATAACCTGATTCAATGAACTATTTATTGGGTACGCTGTCGTGGACTCTGCTTTTCTGTAGAAAGCTGATACTGCTCTCCATCCAGCAGTGATACGCCAGAACAGGCAGCAAGTACACCTTCTGCGTCAGATCTAAACATCCAAAAGCTGAATCTAACCCAGGGAAATGCAACTTTTATGTGATTTGGTTTTGATCTTAAGGGCTTTATTTTGTTCTTGCTTAGCCTGGTGTAGTGCAGGAGGAATTTATACTCTCTTGCACTGTGTAAAAACCCATTTTTTTGCTTTCTCTTGAGGGAAGTGCATGAAGCATTAGGCTTTGATTTTTATTTGTAGCATCTTTTTCTTTTTAAATTATAGTATAGAACATAATGGCAATGGGTTCAAACCAAAGGTCCATACAGCCCAATACTCTGTCTCTCACAGTGGTCAGTAGTGGAAGGGAAGAGTACAAAACTGGGGAAACCTATAATGATACTTCCTATATATTTTGAGTGATTTGCCAAGACTGGGTGAGAGAGATGCATCGGTGCATTTGAAAAACATCCTATTTATATGAGCTCTGTACAAAAACTAAAGCAGTGAGTAACTGTGGTGTACATAATAGATGTTAAACTGGGAGAGGACAGAGATAGCTGTGTGAAGCAGAGTGGGTGAACGTTGTAGAGTTTATAAATCAAGAGATGATGCAAAAAAGGGAGCAATTCTGTGTAATGTGAATAGCACTACAGCTTTTGTTCATTTGGCTGAACTTTTCATGCTATGTGGAACATGCAAAAGAAGTGCTTTAAAGATAATGGCATTTCTGTATTTTTATAACTTTCTTTTTAGTAGTATTTTAATCAATGAAATGTTAATCTTGAAAATATTCATCGTCGATGCTAAGTATGAACACAATAGTAATCAAATTCCATGGCTCTTCATATAAAAGCCGAGCCCATCCATCACAAAGCATGCCCTATGGCTATATATCAATTTTAAGCATTAAAGTTACACAGTATTATCTTAGCATTAGGTTAACTGTCAAATAAAAATAAAAATTAATAAGCTGGAAAAAAGAAAGAAGAGGAGACATTCCTCATTTAAAATCCTTAACTGATCTCGCATAATTGAAATGTCTTTTAGCAGAAATGTTAGCTTTAATTCAGATAAGACTCAGTTCTCAATACCGTTTTTATGGTAGTCCAATAATTCCTGGGGTACAAAACTACCAGGTATAAATGTTGATAAAGTCTAGCCTTCTTCCTCGTATCTCACTGACAAGAACCATATGTTTGGAATTAAAGAAGATCCAGGCAAGCTTTCAACCTTGAGGTATCTGCCTCTCTGCTCAGAGAGGTTAGTGAGGTTTAAAATTCCACGCAGTCACCAGTTTTGAAACCTCTGCTGCCATTTCTGTTGCAGACCCTCAGAGACATTGTCAAGCTGGGGCATCTGGCTGCAACGTTTTTTTTAAAAAAAAAAAAAAAAAAAATGTGCAGAAGAGGTGAACACTGGTTTTGGTTTACAGTTTAATAACTGTTAAAGCAACTGTGATAGTTTTGTGGGTTTTTTTTCTGGTTAAATATATGTCTAGGACTAGATGGAGTATAGCTTACTTTCACTTCCGTTCCCCCCACCCCCCTTCTTTCCTGTTCTCTAGGTACCCCAGATAAGGTATTATTCTCTGAAAGTATCAGAGCAATAGACTATTGTTGTTATGTTCTGATTTACTTGGCTTTAGTTGAATGTGATATGGGAAATATCTTTAATGTCTTATCCTGGAATTAAGCACATCTAAGGAAAGAAATTGTGCAAATTCCATCTCATACTCCATTTGAAATACTAAAAATATATATGTATTTCTTTCATCTGAGTTGTCTAATAAGAATCCAAAGCAAGGACATATTTTTAATCAGTCAAGCCTTTAATTTTTCAAACCTTGTCGGGAGGCAGCCCTGTACATCAATGTTGACTCTGCATTTTTCTAAATTTCTTGGTTTTGTTGTCACAATTATTTTGTATATAATTCCAATGTATTTGCATGGCACTTAAGTCAATGCGTAGCATTTTTTCCTGCTATTGTTTATGTTTATTTTAAATTTGGTGAGTGTGCCTTGCTCATAATGAGATTATTTGAGTGATAATATTGAAGTCTTCATGAAGTTTACATGTTTCCTGTAAATTCTGAATGTCAGAATACAAAGTTCTAGTAAAGCAAGTTTAAAAAAGCTTCTTCTCTTGGTTCACTTCAACACTGAAAAAAATCCTTGTTGATAGTTCTATTTTTGCTGGTAGTCAGGTTTAAGCTATAAAATAAAAAATGCCTATGGGGAGTAAGTTAGGTTTTGATCTCCTCATTTCTGCAAAATCTTTCTTACTTAAACAGCTTTTAACATTGCAAATATATTTAAAGATATAACAGAAACAATTTTGTCCTTGCTACTAAATGGAACATACCGGTGTTGTGAATATATCGTATTCCTTTCACAGTTTCCACTATTTGTTCTGTGCTTTGTTTTGGAGAATGAGAGAAACTTGGATCTCTGTCCAGTGAGCTGATGAATAGGAATCTACAGAAATTAAAATGGCCTCTTACCATCTGTAATTTAAAATAAAAAATTGAGCAAAAACAGTTTTCTTAATGTACTGTGAGCTTGAGCAGTAAGCAAGTACTTCTGTTCTGGTATCGAGCAAAAAATGAGCACCAAAAATATTTTGTCTGATGATCGTGGGGTGCAGGTGGGATAGGAGTGATATTATATTATATTGCATTGAGAAAGAATCAGGTGAAGCAGTAAGCTGGTAGTTCAGAAAGATCTATAAAATATGAATATCATTGCTAAATAAGTTATTTAACCTTGCGCTATAAATGCTTAAGATTTTGTTCTTTTCAAGTGTGATGACAAAAGACCAAAAACATTTCTAATGGAAATGTCTAATGCATTACTGACATAAATGTTCTCTCAATGTGTATATATAGAAAGAGAACAATGGGCTGCAATGTACTGCATATTCTGATAAAATTCACTTAACAGCTGAATAAGCGATCTTAAAAGCACCTGTTTCAGACCTCTACATTACATAATTATTTTGTTCACTTTTTGGCTGCTCTCAAACTTGGCTTTTTTATTGTTGTTTGTATTTCCTATGTGAATGTTTTATATTGGCAGAGGTCTTTAATAAGAGGTTTCTAACTCCCCTCGCCCAAGTATTAATTGCGTAATAGGCATAATTTGACATGATCAAAAATTGGCAAAATCCCATAAAGCAAAAGGTTGAAATAAATGGCTAATATCGCCTGTTCTGAAAGATTGGAGCTAGGATAACTCACTATTCTGTAGCTCTGCACCAGTGAGGATAAGCAACAAGATAATGACATTTGTTGCTGATGATATTTTTTAGGTTAGTTATGACCCTTTTCTGCATATAATTAGGATAGGTGTTTAAGCAATATGACAGCACAGGAAATTAACTGTTGATGAAAATAATGCCCGTTAGTTTGAAAGAAATGGTACTGTTCACACATCTGACAATTCAAAAATAACTGTCCAATTATGGAGATTGACTTGAGTTTTGTTTCATGTGAAAAATATGAATATGCAGAAGGAGTAGAATAAAAAAAACCTACTAAAACTTTACAGTGGAGTGGCCTTACCTGTAAAGCTGTAAAACTAATTCCAAAATTAATTATAATGTAAAATACGGTATGTCTTTTTTTCTTGATTTTAAAAAAACAATCAAACAAACAAAACCAAACAGAAACCTCCACCACTGAAGAGAGCTCCAAACTCTGTCCTGTTAAAAACATACTTATTTTCAGTCTGGAGTGGGTCGCTTCATTCTCTAAGCTTTCAATATTGTTACATTGTCTGTTGCATTGAAGAACTCATTAATAAAATTTCATACTCTTTGTACACACTTGGTAACTGTTTTCAAGTCACTCCTTTATTTTATTGTGCTAGTGTTGAAAGAGATTCATCTCCTTGGGTTTTTGATATTAAGAGATGCTACCTACCATTTTAAACTTTTCTTGTGATTCTTCTCCAAACCCTTTCAGTTTATCAGCCTTAACTGCATATGTTCTGGTTGAAAATGATATTCTCAGCTTATTCGCCCTTGGCCAGATATGATAGTTTCCTTACTCCTCAGTATTCTTATAAATATACACCCAGTCATCATCTTATCCTTTCAGTGTTGTTTTGTGTAACTGAGGAACAGCTGATTTTACCCATCCTGGCCCTCAGGTCTTCTCAGAGGTTTGGAAGGTCTCCACACAGCAGTATGTTCAATCCTGTCCTGTCCTTCTCCAAGGATGAGTTTACATTTAACAATATTATAAAATAAATCATTTGCTTTTCAAAAGGTATATTACGGAACAGGAAAGACTTCACGCAACAGCGATGATAAATGGTACGAGACGTGGAAAAACTCATGAATGGGAGCAAAAAGATTATGATAGCTTTATGTTAGAATGGACACAAATCAGAAAATAAGATGAAAACTATTAATTTGTCTAGAAAAGATAGATACAGAGCTCTATCTTTATAACAGCAGTAAAAAAAAAAAGAGGGAGTTCAGTTAAACAGGCACATTTGCAACTGGTAAATGAATTAATGTTTTCATTTGAAGGGTGACTAGATTATACAGTTTGGTATGGAGTGTCATCGGTATCAAGAAATAGAAAAAAATAAAAAACCTCAGAGTGTTGTTAAGATTATATGAATGATAAGAAAATCAGCTGATGGCACAAGGGTGTTTGGAAATGGTGAATAAACTTGTTTCAGAGTCTGAACCAAATTCAAATTAACATGAAATCTTAACTTCTACCTAGTCTATTCTGAAGCATTTCCTTAATGTTGCTTGACAGTGTGGGGAACTGTATGAACTGAGAGTGACGATTCTAGTGCAGTTTTGACCCATTAATATTAGGCCTATCTAACCTTGTAATGGAATATCAGCATTTAGTATTCCTCTGTTTAGGTCTGAGCTAATTTTAGGTAAAGAAAATATTGGGTCTTGTGGAATGGGAGAAATGAATCATGAAAGCTTTTGGAGCCTTCTGAGTCATGTCAGTTCACAAAGGAATTGGGTTTTGCCAGTCTCAAAGCAGGTAACACAGCTCATTTTCTTTTCAGGAAATATTCAAAGAAGGGTTTACCAGGGACTCTTTTCGGGGGTAAAATTAGAAACATGTTTAAGTAACAAGACATAAAGTTAATGGCTAGTAATTCTTGGCTCTATACATGAGAGTGCCTCCAAATATGACAACAAAATTTATAGAACAAATGAACAAACAAATGATGTAATAGCAATTTTAGTCATGTCCTGAATCAGTCCTATTTATCTATAGTATTTAACGTGAATTCTACTTGCAATGGTGTTGTACCTGTTAGGTAGTTTCGTAAAGGCACTATGTTTTTTATATAACATTTTGTCCCTTTAGAAATTATCATGACGCATGTCAGGAGCTTTCACACTGAAAAAAATATGTCACATTAGCTTCCAAGTTTCTGATTGTCTAAATAACACAGTAACTCAACATACAGCTGTCTGGCATTTTGACAGTACAATAACCCATAATTCTTTCTGCCACTCAACACTTCAAGGTTAGCATTTTGTAGTTTGCTCTCAAGGAGTATTCATTTAAATTTTCAAGAGGCAAAGAGTTGAATGCTGTCTTATACCGCTCTTTTGATTTATTTTTTATTTACTTTTCTACAGTATTCAATTTTTTAAAAAACATATATATATGTATTTTATTTTTAACCTGCAACTTTCCAGGAGGAAGGATGTTCATCTACATCTCTGTTTTTCAGAATACTGGAGGGCAGTGAGTATTTATAGCAGAACTTTTTATAGCAGGAGTTTATCATACGATATTGGAAGCATCACCCCCATTAGGATATTGCAAGGGACCACAGACATGCTTAGCTATTGAGCAATTTCTTCACAGGGAAATGTGGAGTGAATCAGTGGCCTTTGGGAAGAATTGCTTTCAATTCCAAACTTAAATCTTGAGATTTGAGGTAAATGGAAATTTTGAAACTCATAATGAGATGTCTGAGCGAAGTCTTGTTTGTGAACTTAATGGAGTTTAATCTTGTAGGAACTGACTTGTAAATAAAATGCATAATGTTAGGAAAATCCTTCAGTTTTATAAGCTCTCAGGTACAGAGACTGACTTGAGGTTTTAATAGCTCAGACTCCTCATTGACAAAAGAAACAATTTTTCTTATAAGAGGAGGTTTATGTTGAGATAATGGGGACTGGTAAGTAATGACAGTTCTATGTTAGAAATAATGTTAATATTTTGGTGCAGAAAGATTTTGGTGCAGAAACATTTTATACTTTTGGTGCAAGTTATTCATTAGGTAAGTGTTGTGGCCTACGTTGATGCACATCAATATGTATGTCCAAAGACCTTCTACCATATCTGACTCAACTTCTTAGCAAAGAAAGCACAGAAAGATAAAAGATGCTGAACTTCCATCTTTTTTGGAACAATCCACTGGGACATATGAAGACAGACCCCCACCTATCTGTACAGATTCGTGGTACAGTGAAGACATTCAGGCATAAGGCCAAGCAATGTGTTCTTTTTGGAAAGATCAAGATATTGAAACTTGACCTAAACATGTCAGAACCTCAGAAACACCAATACTGTTGACACTGATTTCCTGTCTATTTTGAAATTAGGCTTGCAAGCCACACTATGTATATTTATGGTCACAATGATTACTATATTGAAAAATATCAAGGCTTTGTTATTAGAAAATAAATAGGGTTTGTATATTGCAAGTGAATGAGATAAAATACAAATATACCATGGCTTAGAATACAGGAAAGACATTTTTGTTATTAGAAAAAAACCCGTTATTCTCTGGCTATTAAGAATTAATTACAACTTTTAGAGAATCAACCCCCCCATGTATTACTAGTGTGTGGTTGTGCATGTGCAGAGTATAAATGTGTCCTAGAAATGCCCAAAAATACATTAAGTGGATTTTTTTCTTTAGTGTGATTACTTTTTATATGGTTCTGAGAGGAATATAATTGGATCTTTTAAGTCTTAGGAAAACAGGGTAGTTCTTGAGCTCTTTAAAAGAGCAGTTTGACCTCTTTTGACCAAAAGAATTGTCAGCAGCATATCTGAATAAACTGGGGTGAAATTAAGAACTGTTTAAAATTCACTGTTGAGAAACAAAACAGCCTCTATATTACTGCCAAGTTCCCCCTGAACACACTTAAACTTTTACATTATCACTCCTTTTTTCTCTTTGAGTATTTTTTCCTTTCAATTCCTGAGCTGAGCTGGAAAAGAGAGGGCACACGCTTAAAAGATTCAAGTAGTTAACTTAAAAACAGCAAACAAACCCTTAACTAGTAGTACAAATAACAGAAATTGAATGCTATTTCAAAATGTGCCTGAATACCTAGGTAAACACACAATGGTGGTTGTAAAGTAAGGCATCTGGGGGTTTCTCAGCAAAGTCTTGCTGAAGTGCAGTGTTATAACTTCTCAAGGCATAAAAATATGTCTGTGGCTAGTGCCTTCTTCAAGGTGTAAACCCCAGAGGACAGTATGAAACATAGTTTAATAGGGCTTTATTGTGCTCCCTTTCCTTGCCCACCTTTGCTTTGTCTTTATCTCTTGCTGTCTCTCACTTGCTGAGTTCTTTTACTGTCATTCTCATAAGTTTTGATTGCTCTTTCTATTGTTACTCTTTTGGACAGGCTTTCTTGACCTCTGCATCTCCTCTTTATCTTCTGGGGAATATCCTTTCTGCTTCAGGGTTTTCTGTTCTTTGAGCAAGATTTGTACATACTGGACCTAAGATTGTGTAGGTGACTGCAACATGCATTTTCAAGTAATCGTGTGACCGATGATAAGCTGGATATTGGGTTGTTTGTCAAGGGGGAGTAGAAATACATTGGATTGCAGCTAAAGAGTGTGCTCCTTATCAGGGCTTTGTTGATCCGCGGGGCTGCAGTAGAAAACACACAGATCCTGACTCGAGAGAGCACGCTGTTGTGGTAGATACAGCTGGTCAATGGGTGAAGCCACTGAGCTGTGTCTGACTTCTGAGATAAATGGAGTGAGAGAGGTGCCATAGCTGTTTGTTGAAATTCGTAGGGTATAGGTGGGAGGGTGGCACAAGAGGTATCATGAGTTTTTTTAGAGGTCTCTTGCTTTTTGGATTTCTTACGAGATTTCCTCTCCGGTATCAGGAAGATGCCAAGTGGTTTTTTTCAGGTTTTGGTGTTTTATATAACCTGCTCCTCCTAATTTTGACTCTTTCATAACCCCCTTTGCCTTCTGTATGACCTCTTTAAAATTTCACATAGAGTAAAATGAATTTGTTCACAACTATGGTATTGAGAACGAAGGAAAGAGCAGGTGCACGTTTGTCTGCTGCTGGGATTGTAGTTTGCAAATCTACAGGAATGCTTTGTTTAAATTTTTTGTTCAGAAGAATAATAACGTGTTCCAAAGGGTACAGCTGATGCATTTATTCAGCTCACCTGGCAAAACCTCCTATCCCATCAATATGTCATCACCATTTTGATTTCCAATACCTTTCAGATCTTTAAAAAACCTTTGCCTACTATTCTCATACTAAGTCTATATATATTAGTTAACTCTGTGAACCTGTCACATCATGTCTTGGAAAATTGATTATGAAAGCTGCAACTTAATGTTTTGTGATGCACTTGGCTACCAAACATAGGCTTTAAGAAATAGAAAACTAAAATTAAAAAGGAAAACATTGGATATTGTGGATTTTAAAACGTATGTAATTACATGTTTCTTGGATGCCTTTTGAATGATTAAAAATAAAAATAAGATTGGAACAAAGCAAGCCTTTAAGTGTGTGCCTGCAGTTCCTCTTCTCCAGGTAATTGAATACAGGATTTCTTCTCTAACCCTGTTCCAGCAAGAATATGCACTGCTTAGGTATTCATTTCAGTGGCGTTGACAATACTGACAATATAATTGACCTAAAAAGTTCTGGATTTCCTGTTAATGCACTTTAGAAATGTACATCAACTACAAAAAATCATTTCTATCTACATTTCACTTGATTTCCATTTTCAAGAAAGGAGGTTTCATCATTATTATTCTATTTGAATAGCACTGATATCTTGAGAGATGGAAGGAGACTTCTATTGTATGCAGGAGTACTTTATTTCGATATTTTCTTTGTCTGATTATACATGATAAACACACATTAGTGACATTCCGTGCATGTTTTGAAGATAAATGGGATATCTCTTTAAACCATTCCTGACACTTCCTAACCTGTGGGCTTAATGGCATATTCTTTCTTTGATTCAATAATTTGTCTGTCAAAAAAGCTGTGCTGACATTCTCGTTGTTGTGAGACTGAAATGGAAAGAAATCTCTTATCTTTAAGATAATTTTTGAAAAATCGAGGCGAACATTTTAGGATAAAAATGTTTTAAAAATGATTTCAGTTGGAAAAAAAGATGTAAGTGTTGACATTATACCAACTGCTAGATGGCAAGTGATAAAAGGAAGAATGTTATCTAAAACTGTAAGTCCCCTTGAATTAATTAGGGAATGTGTGAAATCTTAGAAATGAAGACAGTTTCTACTACTATGCCTTGCATAAGTATTAGTTCTGTCAAATAACTAGTAACTTTTAAAATAATGGACTATAGATGTAGCTAAAAGAGTCTGGTTTGCCAAACCTATGTCTCTTATCTGTGTAAGGCAAATACTAATATATGCGTGCACACATGAACATGTACTAGTGTATGCATATTGTCTGTGTATACATTGATATCTTTGTGAATATACTGGTACGCTGTCTATCTAAAATAATCTACTTGGGACGATTGTTTTTACAGAACTGATGTAAAGAGGATTAGTTCAGACAGACTGTGCAGAACCCTTTCATTTTTCTTAGCACAGTTCTTTCTAAGGTGCTGGCGTAATGTAGAAAATAAAGGGCATAAGCTCTGCATGAAACAAAAATAGTCTCTCCTCAACCCCATAACTCTCCGGTTTTAATCTGATCAAGTAACACAGAACGATAGCAGAAGCCAAGGGTTCAAACAGCGTTATATGATTGTGGAAGCTGCTTTCATGCTTTGAAAGTTTTCACTTGAACTTTGTGAGCCAGCTCTGAGTTCTGTCTGCTGGGCATGACAGTTTTACTTACCATTTTTTAGGGGCATGACAGATGTAGCAATTCTAAAAGTTTTAAACTTAAAATATTATGCTTTTATGAGAGGTTGTTTAGGCAATAGGCTCCACAAGAGAATTAACCAATTCCAAGCATTTGAATAAACACTTGGTTCTTCCTTTCTTTATTGTTTTCCCTGAGTTCCCTTTTTGCCAATGAACACTCTTCAGGGCTTTTTCCAGGGCTGGGGATTCCTCAGAGCTCCTGTCAAATGTGCCTCTGGCTGGATGGCTGACTAACGGGGATTGATCTTGCACAGGGTGTCTGCCTTAATTTGCCTTTCCTGATGATTAGTCTTGTCCCGTTTACGTTATAATTGTGAAAGGCTGACCTGGTGACTGTAGCCTATAAGTTACAATTTGAGGCTGAAGCTCCTTGGCTCACAATGCTAGGAAGGGCTGGAGAGCTACAATGTGTTTTGAGATGCTTGTCACCATGGTAGAGTTCAGAGAACTCAGGTGGTTTAAATATATCAGCCAGCCAGCAGACCTGCTGGCACAATATGTGGAATTGATAGGGAAGGAGCAAAAGTGATGCAGACCTGGTGTGAATTGTGAGAGCGAATAACAGAATAACCTGGAGTCCACCTTTCCAGGATTTATAACAGGAAAGTAGTCAGAATCTAACCTAACTATGCTCAAAGGCAAAGAGAGAATATAGTCTTAGCAACAGGCATAAACAAGACTAAAATCCCTCCCTCAATTAATTCTTACCTTCCAAAATACCGCCACGACCAAACCCAAAAACCGCAAGGCCAAAAAAGGGGCAAGCGCTGTGTTGTTCTAAGGGAAACCGGGGAGTTAGAGATCAGAACACTGAACTGAATTTTGTTTACGCACTCAGAGTTTGAGACTTGTCTACCCGGTAGCTGCCACCACTGTAAATTCTACAGTGGTAGAATTATGGTGCTTTCTAGATCACCTCTGACACCTATTGTGGGGGAGCCCCTTTGGTCAATCTCAGTGGAAAGGGATTCTTTCTTCCTATGTTTGCATGGTTGAACGACAGTTCTTGAGATGTTCTAGGGGATAGCTTGCTTGGGGTCTAATCAAGTAATTTACAATATAGCTGTATTTAGAAATTATTAAATGTGTATTGACAGCTCGATAGTCTATTAAAGTTTATGAAAATGTCTCTCAACTCTTTAGTAGCATTGTTCTTGAGTGTAAAGCTACCAGGTGGGCTAACATGCTCTCAATTACTCCTTTTGTTGTACTATGTGATATGTTTGAAATAGGAGGGTATTTTCAGGAAAGATGTTTGCATATATCTTACTTTTAAAAGGAAAAGATGGGTTTTTCCTAGTAGCAGCACAGAATCTAAAACCTGTGGTCATATTGTGAGATTTCATTTGCTGATTCTGGAATTATTCATAGGCATTTGGGAAAGCACAGTGTCATATTTACATATGCTGTGACTTCTCCTTCACAGTTCTTTTTCATCCAGATGGAATGAAGTCTAAGGTCTGAGTACCTTGGAAAGTGTTACAGACGTGATACCTGGGAAAAAGGTGGTAGCTTTCTTGACAGTGGTGAAACTTGTGCCCAAACTGAAAAATCTAATTTAGCATGCTATCAGCATCAATAAGTAAATGTTTACATTTCTGAGGTCTGACATCAGAAATGTTAATCCTTAAACCTAGACTTCACAGTTGAGCAGCAAAATTTGTTGGGAGATTGATATTTGGTGGAGAATTTTTTTAATAATAGTAACTAAGGTTAGGATGACTGTAAATGTTATTGTAAGCTTATCTATTTTTAATCTTTTTCAGTCTGAACCAGAACTGGTGTCTAGTTACCATCAATATGACATAGTAGCAGTTTGTAGGTTAATGTCCTCTGGAATGAGACAAAAGCTGTTGATCTGGTTGCATATTAAATCTTAAGCTATTATTGCAGCAGTGTTAACAGATTCTATTGATGTGAAACGGCCTGCACAGGGTTGACTGATCTGTCTTTGCACTAACCAACTGATGAAGTATTCAAATAAAATGATCACTCATAGATCCCTCAAAGAAGGAGTGGGGGAAAGAAGGGGGAGGGGGAGCTCCGCACAATAAACAAAGCAAAAGCACTCAATCCTTTTCAAAGACTTATAAATATTTAATAATCATCTGTCTACGGCCAATCTAGAAAAAGAAATCTTTAAATAGACTGTTCTAAAGGCCAAAACCTGAATTTTAATTGAGGTGGTTCGAAGTACACATTAGTTAGTCTGGCTTTTCCTTGGATGTAAAGGCAATATTTTCCTAGGGCGGGGTGTGAATCTTTCAAAATGTAGATATGATAACTGTAGGCAGATTTGGATGTTTTGATGTGGCAAAATAATGCTGCATGAGACAATATTTTTTGCTACTGGAAAACTGCTTTTAGCCTGGTCACTTTCATTTTGACTGAAGGAAAATCTCAGCTGCTGTGATTATGTACAAAAAATTCTATGTTTATATATATAGATTAAAAAAAAAAGTGTGAGATGGCATGATCTTCAACAACATTAACAAGTTTTTAAGAACTTCCTTTATCCTCCCCATTCTTTCTCCTAGGTCATGTCACTGAAGGCACCTGATTCAAGTGTCCCCTTGGATGAACCTCTCGTATCTCACACTAGCCAATTTCGACAGTCTAAGTGCTCAAATTGAGCCATTTTGTTCTCTGTAAAATAAACCCGGGCCTATTATGCGTGATTTTTCATTCACACCCCCCTCCCCTTCTCTTCATTTTCTCCCTCCTCTCCTTACTACAGCTCTGTGAATGTAGAGTGGCAACATTGTGAGGACCAGTGTTTTCACTCCAGGCATGTCAACTTCAATCTGCTGCGATTTGGTGTGAAATCTGTGCCATGGTGTGGGGCAGAAAGGTCAACCCCCCCATAATTGATGTTGCTTATTCATCTGCTTCCCGTGTATTTTTCTCTCCACACACTGGCCTTTGTTTGGATAAATTGTTTGAAGATTTACTGTAGTTCTTAAAGCCTGAGAAGCGGCTCCTGCTGTACAACTTCAATGTCCCCGCTAGGCAGGAGGCTCAGCTAGGATGACACATAATGGCATTTAGACAGAAAGATCTTTTTCTCCCAAGACAAAACGTAGAGGACATCTTCTGGCATAACAATTAGGGCAATTTTCAGACTAATTTACTATGGAATCGCTTTGTCCAGTTCCCTTGTACACTGATATTCAATATGTTAATTGCTATTAAACCCTGAAATATTATTTTAAAGAATTCATAGACTTCAGCAAGTCAGTCTATACCTGGAGAGGGTGAGAAAGCAGGGATAGAGAAGAAAGAGAAACTTTTAATGAATGTGATGATTTAAATTCCACATAGGTACTTTTCAGGTTATTAAGGAAAATCCTCCATGATCATAAAGAATCTGAATGTAGTAATTTATTGTATTTTGGGTCATCAACCTTTGTTTTGCTTATGTCAGCAAATGGCATCATTTGAGGAAGAAAAAAAAAAGTGCTGTTTAGATACTTGGAGGGGCTTAATGGAGATTTGAAAATAAGCTTTAGTAAATGTAGTAATATTTAAATTCCTTGAATTTTCATATTTCCAGTGAGCACGCACATAAATATTTGAGCCCTGTGGTAATAAATACAAGGACATAAACTTACAAACTTTAAAGAACATCTGTGTCCTTGTGGCTGTAGTCCTGAAAAGGGTGCATAATTTACTGAACGAAATCCTTAAAAATAGGAGAAACGCTTGCTTCTTTTGTAAAGAAAAGAAGGAAAAAGCTTTATCACCTAGTAATCCTGCCTGTAGATTGAATAAAATAGTTTGAAATCATTGTTTTGATTTCCATTGACTGAAGGCTAGAGTAGCTTTATTGGTTAAGCTGTTAAATCTGCTGTGGTTTAAACACTTTTTTTTCCCTGATGCACCCTTGCTTCAATTGACCTTGAAACACGTTATCTCATCCCTTTTTATTTTTTGGAAGAAAATGTCTATTGCATCAGATCATTTGAAGCTGTCTTAAAACGCTGAATAAATATGCTTTACTACTATTCTTCTAATCTTTTCAAGGATAATATGAAAGTATAATCCATGAGTGTTTCTTCTGCGATCTGCTAGACGGTGCCAGCTCCTCTTGGTGATTCACTAAGGAGACTCTACCTGCAACTAGTAAGCACAGTTTAAGACGTGTGTGGGACTGTGCATACTACTTTGATTTAGTTATGGAATACAAATAAACTGTGTCTGGAAAAACACCCAGCACTTTCTTACCTAAGGCGGCCAATACAGGGCAATACTAAGATGTTAGAATTCTGAAAAATCATTACCTTGATCAAGAATAATGGATTAAAGAAAATCCTTTTAGAATTGAAAGTAATTGACAGTAAAATTCAAATAATTGAAGTGTTATAGAGTGCCCATTACTTAGAATCTAGAGCAGGTTTATTGTAGTGTATGTACCTAAAAGCAGTCATACTGGTTTCATCCTGAGCAAAATCCTATTCATGGACTGAAAATCTTACTAGCTGCGTTTTCAAGCTAAATATAGTTAACGCAAAATTTTTGTATGAATATCTTGGTTTTGCAATAGCTTCTTGTTATATGTCTGTCATAATGAGTTTATGTGAAAAGAGCATGCAAAGATTCTTATTATAGAATTTGTACATATCTTAGTACTAGCTGTGGCATTTGTTTTATGGATTTGGCATTTCTGTATATTCTTATTAGTTAGGTTTTGCTTGTGCTCATTCTTTAAATTAAAAATGCCTTTCATTAACAGAAAACTTCTAAAAATACCCATGTCATCTGTCATTTTTAAGATCACCAGTATGCATCAATAATTGAAGTTTCACTTCCTTTTTATCCCTTTTAAATAATACACATGCATTCTTGGATATATGTGAAACTGTATTTTGAACAACAATAAACCTGAGATACAAACATCAGTAGGAAAATAATGAAACATTTCCCATAGCTCCACCCAGTCTATTAGTCAGTCTGACCATTAAAATAATGGTGCAAATAATTTCTATCATTGAAAAAATAGCAACACATACTTAATTTACATATGTTCCATTTTGAAAGTGGGGGGAGGAATCATATCATAATGTAGTCAAAAGGTTTTAATTTATTCACATCATCCTTCCTGCCAAACTTGGAATATAACCTTACAGCATAAGGCTAATTTCCTCTCTTCATTTAGAAGTGCTTGGGAAGCCTCAAAATACAGTATCTCTTTGCAGGGTAGTATGCCTTTCCTGTCAGGTGAGGAAGCAATATTTGCATTTATTTAGGATTATTTTTAGGGAAATGGCAGCTGTAATGCAGTGACAACTGCTTCTTGCACACTTTTGGAGGTGCACTATAGTGGATCTAAGCAATCTGATGGCCTGGATGGATGTTTTGCCAGGGCTCTGTTTGCTTAAAACTTTAAAGTAAAGGCTGGATTAACGGCAGAATTAGAAATACAAAGTGTGTTAAAATCTGGATGACTGGGCTTTCTCGTGAGCAGCCTTGCCAAAAAACTGTACAGCTCCCAAGACTCAAAAGCACATACTTCATGTTCACTTCTGTGCTTTGCTGTTATATATTTGTACCCACCTTTTCCTTTTGCAAATAATGAGTATGGGGAACATGCAGAGTGGGTTTTTTTTCCCCCAGGCAGTTTAGACCTAATACTTCCAGAAAAGAAAGATTCTACAGTTTTGTGACGTGGGAAGTTGGATTTTGGAGGAAGGTTTGTTAGCGATAGGAGGAGTAGGCTAAACAGATTTTTATTTATTTATTTAAACGGGTTTTGTCCATTGTATATAAACATAGAGGACTACCAGTTTGCCCTGTAGTCAGAACACACAGAAAATATGGAGACTAGCTGCATTCCTAAATTGTGAATTTTTAAGACTTTTTATGTAATAAATATACTTCATGGCATAATTTTTGATGCCTGTGTAATACTAGTCCAAACCTTGTCTATGCGTGTAGCCTTTGTAATTCCTATCCATTTTATAAGTGCTAGATCAATTCACGTTGAGAAGGCTTGTTACCTCACATGTGTCTGTGCCCCACATGTATTGCTGGTAGTGAGGCAGGTATATCACACTTGCTTTGGGAGTAGGAGTAGTTGTATTTGTTTAAATGAAGTGTGAATTCAGCATTGGTGAAAAGTGCTGGACTGACAACTATTGAAGATGAGCTCCTGGATCTCTGTGGAACAGGGAACAGAATTGCTTTGCTTTACTGGTTTACCACTGCCCTGACCTTGGACACATCACTGCTAATAATGGGGCAAGTTTAGTCTCCAAGTTGATTTTGAACCTGTCTTCTGCTTTGAATCTGATGGCAAACTGCCAGATGAATTTGCTTGAAATGAACTTCCTCACTGGCAGCTGGACCAAGGCTACAAAAAAAATACGTTCACTTTGTCCATCAAATAGTCTTCAGTAACAACTTAGGGCAGTTTAGCTTGCTGCAGTTCTCCTGTTTCCTGCCTTCCCTTCCAGCACAATTTTAACTGGATCATATCCCTGAACTGCTTAACCATGGGATTGCATGAGAGTCAGTGTGTAGCTGAAGGGAGGAGGGGGTGAAGTGGAACTGTAAAAGCAAAGAATAGGAATATAAGAACGTGTCAGACTAGATTCAGATTGGCTTAATTATTTTGACACTGTGATGTTGCAAATCAGTGGTCTGAGCTCGGTTTAAACTAATAATTTGGGGTGGAAATTTCTAACATTGAAGTCCTATTATGTCCAAAGGCACTCAGCTCAGCTGTGTCATTCTAGAACGAGTTAAAATAACATATATCCAAACAAAGACTTATAGATTCCTACAGTAAAATTTATTTCTTCAAGCCTTTTCATTTTATAGTGAAACTCATACCATGCTGAATTATGAAAAAGAGCCTTGAATTATTTTGTATGTGTGATGTGGTTATATTGACCGTATTGCATTAATCTTGCCTGTTGTAGTCGCACTGTTTTCAAAAGGTTGGGTCCATCTGTGTCTGCTTGTTGGCTGGTTTTTTCCCTTTTAAAAATCTCACCCTGAATGAGTTTTGTAAATATTCAGTCTTGACTTCAGCTTGCATTGCAGTGTCATCAATTATGACAGACTGCTGCCTCTTCTCTCCACTCTTCATCTTTTCCCTGTCAAAATGCACCCTTTGGCAGAATATTTTTCAAGGGCTAAATGTGAGTCTAAGGGAGTCACTGTCAAGGTATTTTTCATAATTTCAAAAATATTTTTCTCTTCCTCTTGTTTATAATTACCTCTTGGAAACTTCAAATTGAAATGTTTCTTTACTGGTTTTTCATCACATGTGCACTGTACTGAGATGGCAGGGCAGATTTGAAGGTTATTAATGTATTTTTTACCCTTTGGGGTTCAGGGAGAAAAAGGGAAAAGACTTACGGCATAGTATACATCACGTATTCCCCCTCACACCCCCACCTCAAGAAATACTAAAGATTTTATATGAGTACCAAAAACTGGTCTGATATCCCTGTTGTGGGAGGGCTTCTCCTCCTTTCCTCCTGTATGTTAAAAGGCCAGCTGCTCGTGGTCCTTGCTTCCCGTAGTGGCTGAGTAACAAAACCCAAAGGCCGAAGCAACTGTTTGCAGTCTGGAAAGAGCCACAACTGAACACTTGCGGAAGACAGGGACTTTGTCCCTTTTCTCTGCTGTTCCGAGAACTAGGGATTGGTTTAGATGCGAAGGTATCTAAAAATCTTCTAAGGTAGCCAAGCAAGTTTTGCTCACCACGCCTATCAGATATTTTCATTTTATTTTTGATCTCCTTAGTAAATATTGAGATAGCTTCATTTGCACAGTCTCTGAAGCATTAAACGCAACACTCATTTTCCTTCTTTTGCTATAATATGTATGTTAACTTTGCTTACTGTGTTTCCAGCATGTCATTTTATTGTGAGTTTCATGATTATGGATTTTCTTTTCCCTAAAGTTTCATCTCTAATTTTTTGTTCACGAGACAGTTTTGACTGTTAATTTAAAAGAAGGTATCTCTGATGAACATGAAAGCAGTTTGTAAATGCAAAACCAAGAATAAACAAGAAAAGCTCAAATAAAAGAAGTAACATAATAATTTGGGAGCTTATAATTTTGAAGCCAGTCTGATTATTTTGCACATTGAGGTGATACTTCAGCTTTGTTCATGAAAGTGTCTCTGTTAAAGTGAAAGATATTTGCTGTAGATTTTACATCTCAAGCACCCCCTTTCCATAGAGCCCTCTTCTCTGCA
This sequence comes from Chroicocephalus ridibundus, assembly GCF_963924245.1. Lineage (NCBI taxonomy): Eukaryota > Metazoa > Chordata > Aves > Charadriiformes > Laridae > Chroicocephalus > Chroicocephalus ridibundus. The sequence goes on from NC_086289.1 coordinate 25,503,090, forward strand.
GTTGCCTTTTCCCTGAAATAGTTTGGGTTTTTTGTTTGTGTGTTTAATTTTCATTAAAGTCTCTTTCCTCATAGAGTTTTGATTTCATAAGGTGAGAGACCCAAAGACTCTCTAGAAGAGTGTGCTGTTAATGTTAAAGTTACAGGCTATTTTAGTAATAGGTGAAAATACAGCAGGTTCCTTCTATCAGATTACATAAATGTTACCTTCTCTTCAATGATGTAAAATGTTGATCTGGGATATGGAAAGATACATACATACATATGTGTGTGTATATATATATATTTACCTATTTTTCATTAGATTCTATTTTCCTCCATACTATGGTCCAAATTCCAATTTCTTATAAATGTCAGAATTTGTAATTCTGAGTTTAATTGTAATCTAAGAATTTAACATTTGGTAAACTTGAAAACCTGTACCCAAGATACAGTATATTGAGCGTAGAAATAGCTGTGCTGTTTCTAAAGGCTACTCTGGTGGAAGAGGCAGTGTAAATAAGTTTTTGCACGGCTTACACAGCTGCCCAGGTTTGGCTGAAGGTTCCGCATGATCTGTTTTGCTTGTGTGGGCTAAGAGCTGAGGTATGGTATTCTCTTAACTCATGTTGGTTTTGCAGGGATTGCCTGCCATTTTAAGGCAATGGTGGCCATGTACTAAGAAGGTGAGGAGACTATAACCATTACCTTAGGTGACTCACAGACTGTTGTTTGGATTTTGCTTTCTTTATTTTGCGTTTTGAATCTATAACAGAGTATTTGAAAGAGTTATGTTTGAAAAACTTTTTGTCAGCGTTTCCATGGCTGAAAGGCTCATCCAGTCTCCTGCTTCTAGGAGTGTTGGTTATTGTGCATGCATAGAGGAGGAGTATGGCCTGCTGGTTAAAATAGGGAACTACTAGGATACTGAAAAGTGTAATTCCTGGCCCTGCCATATAATTTCCATATGACCTTGGGCAAGATATGTCAGATAAAACTTACTTCACAGGAGCATAATATAGCTGAATTGATGAGATTGTAGTGCTTTTAGATCCTCTTGAGGAAAGTTACACAAAAAGAAATTACTACCGTAGTAGAATAGTTGTGAAAGTAAAGTAGAAGAGCTGGCATGATTAGGAGACAATTTATTGACTTTCCTTTCCGGCTATTTAAAAACTTTTCTAACTTAGTTCAAGTTAGAAGAGTTGATGCACTGTCAGTTGGTTTCTGTCCTTGATATGCACGTGCAGCTCCCATTAGTGCCAGCAGGAGCCCTGAGTTTGCATCGCGAGAGGAGAATAGACCCCCGCGTGTGTAATGATAAGTTAGATAGCCTCTTGCGGCTCTGTGTATGATTTCTGATCTATTGTGCCAGGGATACTACAGCATGAGGGAGAGCTGCTGTCATTTTCAATAGGAAGTGAGAACTTTAAGAGCTTGAGAACTGTCCTCTTTTTTGAATAGCACTTTTGCTGTGTGAAGTGTAATTTATTTTTATCACAGCAGGCATAAAGCTTCCAGGTTTTCATAAAGAAAAATGATCCATATAGTGCCCATGTCGATTGAACAATCATTTTGAAAAACCTGTAAATTCAAAACACAGCCCTTTCTCAATGCAAAGTATTGTTCCTTTTTGCTGCAGCTTTTAATTTTTTTAATCTTGGACTTTCATTAGTACTTCAGACATACTATAAAACAGTGTTTTCATCTCAGTAATTATATTTCCAGCCATCAGTTTGCCTGTAGCAGGACACATTATTTAATTATAGTAACAAAAACTTCTTCAGACAGGGCTTTCTGTGCTTTCAAAATCTTTCAAGGCGGTACTTCCTAAACTTACTTTTTTTTTTTTTTTTTAAAGTAGCAAATGTGAATCAATCATTAAAATTTGGGAAGAAAGAGGAAAGCGGGGGAGAAGGGGGGGAGAAAAAGAAATTGTTGTGTCTTGCCTGATACACAAACACACAAAAAGTAAAGAAACCAAAGCAAGACCTATTATTAGTCCTACAACTTGTCAGTTTGATTAGTGAACGGTTGCCTCTCTCTCTTCTGAGAAAACACTACATCTTTAAATGATGTCCATTCTTAAATGTAGAAACCCCGCATTGTGTCTGTTAGTGCGTAATTGGACTGTCTTTTAATACAGGCAGAGGCACTTGTTTCTGAATATAAACCCTGCACCTCAACAGGTCAGGGAGATAGTAAAAACCTGTTGTTTGGCTTTGTCTTGGGGAATAATGGAGTCACTAATCTACTTGATCTCTGCGAGTCAGATAAAGAAGAAAGTGAACGATGCATACATTTCAAAGATGGAAGGCACTTGTAAAAGCAATTTCTTTGGAGGGAAAAAGTAGAGCAAAGGCTGTTGGAAACCTTTTAATTAGTACTAATTACCTCAGCAGAAAACGTTGGAGGCTTGAAAGGATTTGTGTCAGCAAGTGAAAGATCAAAGATTGCGGCACTCGCATTTTAATCTGTTGGCTATAAAAACGAATAAGGGGGTGGTAATGGGGCCCATGAGAATGACAACCCAGGTGGTGGAGGCCTTAATCCCTTCTTTACTGCTAACGCCTGAGGCCTAGTTCCAATTACATAATAAGATGATTTAATTTTTGCTTTAATTTTAACAAAAATTAAGTTTATTTTAGCCTTCAGTAAGGACGAGACAAGGTTTCCAGACAAAAACCTGTCAATTTATTTCTTTTAATGTTTTAAGTCCAAGCCATTATTTAGCCATTTTTTTCCTAAGTGGCTGAAGTTGCTCTACAGAAGGCCGTGAGGCAGCAAAGGTGCTTTGATGTGGTCTCTGGGAACAGGGAGGGGCCGGCAGCGGGCAACTGGCGGCCACTGTGGTGGCGCTTGGAAATCCGGTAACCCCACGAGTGAGCCTTCTTTCTTTTATTTGTTTATTTGTTTGGTTTGTTTTGTGGGTTTTCTTTAAAACAAACTGTCTAATGGCGTCAGTGAGGAATAGTTTGTAGGCGTGCTTACTGTGATACTTCACTTCTCTCGTCTTTCAAAACATTCCAGGGCGGTTCACGTGATCACGTGTGAGGTAAATTACACCTTTATTTTTGTGCCTTAAGCAGATTACGTCCCCCTCAGAAATCTAATTGTCATCAAATTCCTTTACGAACAAAAGAGTGAGCATACGGCTTAGGCTGAAGATAGGCAGATGGCTGCAATGTAGACTTCAAATGGAAAAATTTGTGCCCGGGGATCTCCAGCACTTCCACACAGCCAGGCCCCAGCCCTAGTGTTGAGGGGGAAGTAGGTGCACCTCAAAGTAGTATCGGGTTTACAATTCAACTCACACAGTCAAGTGTTATCTACACTCAGTGAAGTGGCAGGGTTTGAGTTTTTTATTAATTTGACTTGTACAAAAGGTTATATTATTTACGCTCTGAGGATTCAAGCATAGTAAGTTGCAGCTGCTCATGTTTTTGTTTTTACAGGTAATAGGACTAAAAATCTGGAGGCAGTGGCAACACAAATAATCGGGCCTCTACTCTGGGTTAGACCTTTAAATTTCTTATTCAGTGTTTATTCAGCAGCTAAAGATTGAAATAAACTTTGAACTACATGCTTTGTTAAGTTTTTATATTGCATTTTTATATTTGAAATATGTTAAATGTGTATATGAGTTAGATAATTGTTTGACAGTGTACATAATAGCACATCCTCACCTACTAGCCTGTTCTGCTTGTAATTCAGCCTTCAACCTCAGGTTCTTATGGTGTTTGATTTTATTCTGATGTGATAGAAAACAGTGTTGATTTTTAAACAATGCTGTTTTGAATGAAGTCTTTTGGTCCCTCAGTATGCTTTGTATGTATTGGCATGACAGTAAAGCATGAAAAAACCCAGATATCAAAGTTCAGTGTTGTCTTCATTTTGCTTGCTTTTTCCTCATCTATGGAGTATCTGTTGTCTTTAAGCATGCAGTGGAGAAGCTTGCATTGAATCTCTTTCTTGGGCATGGAAAAACAACTGAACGGAGACCTGAGCCTCTTTCCAGGGCAGTGTAGGGGAGTAACACTAGCTTGTTTTCTTGGGATGGCTTTCCTGTCAGAGCACTCCATCACGGGCCACGGTGGGTGACTGTCCCTGTGAAGCTGCTCAGACAGACCCAAGGTGCTACAGGGTTATCTGCTGCTCTAGGAGATGTTAGGGTGGTCCCTTTACGCTACTGTGATCCTAGGACTTTTTGTATTGCTGTCTGGTGTGAAGAGCATTTGAATATGTATGGGGAAGGCGGCCAACTAAGAGTGTATTGATAGGATCTGTGTTTTGGTAATTGTTCATCATCATGATCTTCTTCCTCATCCCTAGCCTATCAAATCCATACTTGTGTATCTTTTGAAGGTGGGATTTATGCTGGACTGTACTTTCCCAATCAGATTTCAGATAATCTTATTAATTTTAGGGATTGAAGGGGGAAAAAACCCAACACAAAAAAGCCTGCCATAGATTCTCTAGTCCATCCTCTTGGACTGTAAGATTGTTACCTGCTGTCTTTTCCTGCTAGTGTTTTGTATGGTTCAATTTTAAATACACTTCCTGTGTAGCAATGGAGGACACTGACAGGAGGAGACTATCCAGGAATTTTTGTGATTTTTTTTTTTTTAATTGTGTATGAATTGGAAGAAATGTATTTGTTGTCTACCATGTATGTTTCTAGGAAATTTTATTTGCTCGCATTGCAGAGTATAATAATCTTTGTAATTTCAGAGGCTGAATTCTAGAGTCTTATTTTGACCAAATGCTTTTCACTATTAAATGCTGTATGCTTCCATTGCTGAGGTAATGTGATACTATTACTCATTATTTTGCATCATGTAAACAATGGCAAAAATAACCCAAATAAAAAACAAAATGAACATTAAACTAATAACTTTGTTTTGACCATGCATTTATTGTTTACTTATGTAAACACTTACTTATGCAAACAATTTTAATGCGTGTTGCAAAAGTTTAATTGAAATGCAATGCCCACCAATTTGACTAAACAAATTTAATGAACAGATTACATTAAAGCATTATCAGAAGTCAAAAAGACATGAGCACATGCTTATCTCTGAATTTGATCTCTCATATATAAATCTTTGCAGGATTACCATAAGGCCCAGTAACACAAGGTTGTATAATTAGTCCTGAGCAGTTATCATGCAACAGTGTTTGACTGAGTGCAGCGTGTGGTAACGATTCCCCGAAGTCATAGGGTGTTTCCTTGCTTTCTGCTCTTTGCAAGGGTGATTTATGAGTTTACAAGTTCCTTCCCAAACTCCATAATTGCCCTGACAGTTCCCCAGATGGACTATATCCAAGTTGGTATAAAACAGTACTCATTGCAGATGGGCCTTCTAATTCATCTTGAGTTAGGTACAGGACTTCTTGTTCTTTTTGTCTTTATTTAGATTTGTTACCTCTCTAGAAACACTGTACCGTGGTAATTGGTACTACCTTCCTCTCAAACACCAGATACACTTGAGAGCAAAACAAAGTTCTATTTAGTAAGACTGAACTGAAAGTTTTAGTTTTAGGAATGGAAACAAGGACAAATACAAAACTCAGTCTTGGCATATACTCAGCAGGTCACCTTTCCACTTGCTTAATCCTTCTCTAGGATTCCTGGAATGTATTCCAGCAGGTACTACTTCGGGTCCAGGTGTCTCAGCAATGCATCTTCTCAGTCCTGCCATTAGCTCTGATTTAGTGCTGCCAGAAACCAGAAACTTTGATGATCATGTTTGGAAACTGTTGGTGATTCTCTGTTTTGTATCTACTGAGTGGCTCCTCCTTGCCCTGAACACAACTATTTCCTCTTTGTTCCTGGGAGTGTCAAACTGGCCGGTTGCATCCCATTCCAGCTGGACTCGTCCTTCTGTACGAGATTCATACCTTCCTGCTAAGTATTATACAAGACACATATATACATTTCACAAATGATCTCTGGTATACTGCTAGCTTTCTAGAAAGAGATGAAGCAGGATATAATGTTAACACTGATGAGAGACCCAGTAACACAATTACTTTGTTTAAACAAGCCCATGAAAAAGTGTTTCCCCTCTTACAGCTTTTCTGCAAGCTTCCACTTGCATAATGTACAATTCACTGGAGATTGCACAGACATCAGTAAAAGAAAAAGTTGTCTGTTGCTTGCGTATACTTGCATTTAAGAGTAAAGCACATCCACGTGGAAGATGTGCTGTTCAGCAGTTAGGTAGTCTCCTTGAAAGGATTCGAGTTGTTCTTATTTGGCTCAGTCGTGCATAGATCTTTTATGCTTTTATCCTAAGTTTCATAGATCTAATAATCTGTTTACTTGATTTTGGTGGTTGAATGCTAGTTACAGTGAGGAAATCTGTTACAAATAATGGCTTGAGTGCAAAAAGAAACATTGAAGAGTAAAGATGAAAATTTGCCTTACACTTGGAGATCATTAAAAGATCTCTAAATATACACCAAAAATTAAATTTCCTAAATTGTTATTAAGGCACCTAAGTGCTTAAGATCTGATCTTCTTAAGACGCTAATGTCCCAGATTTTTATTTTAAGTCTATAAGAACTTTTTGCTCAATACATTTAAAAATAAGTGTGTTCTAATTTCAAAACTAGACATGTAGCTTTCCAATTCAGGCACCTGTGCTAATATAAAGCTTAAACCTGTAAAGCTTGAACCAGTCACCTTTTTGCCATCCTTGGACATCTCTAGACTGATATTTTACCTTAAACTTTTTTTTTTAAAGTATACTGTGTACTTAGTATGTAACAAGTGCTTGAGCATTAAGGATGCTGATGAGCAAAATGTTTAGGAAGTGGATATTAAAAGTTGTACTGTGATTAAATTAAATATTGAAGAACAACCTAGATCCTTGCTCCAGAAACATAATGGTGTAAAATATTATTGAACAAAATTTTAAATATATAACAAATTTGTAAGCTTGTGTGAACAATTTTGTTAGTGTAATTGACAAAACTCTCATTTCAATAATCAGAAGATATGTGGTTTTTGGAAGCTTACCAACAGTGGCTTACATGTTGATGCAGTTACTCGTATTTATTTGAGAATGTGTGCAGTTTAAGTAGATCTTATCAAAAAACATTAATGCAATGAATCTCACTTCAGTGCTTTATTAAATCTATTTAAATATGCATTAAAATATTTCAGAGACATCAACCTGATACCATTGAGCGTTTAGAAAGAGATGAATGCAATGATCTTAAGTTTTAATTGTCTCTCATCTCTTGCTACTATAGCAATAAAAATAAAAACTTTTTAGAGGACTATTATATATAATGTGTTATTTGCTAGGAAAATTCTTAGTCAGCAAATCCACATAAGCAGAAACACGTATTTTCTGCTTTTCCATCATTTTAATACGTAAGTCATATGCTTCTAATAATCTTTATGTTCTTATCTGCATTTAACAGCATTTAGAAATCTTTCTTACTGTTATTGAAAGCTGAAATATCTTTTAGTCATCTTCTCCTTCTTCCCCCTTCTCAACAAATTTCATGAGAAAATTAAAAATTTGAAATGAATCTACTCTATCTTATTTTGCTGTGCGGTTCTAAAGTATTCTGATGAGCCTGGATAAGCCGATGTGGCCTTTAGGGAGAGACACATCAAATATAGGCAGACAGCTCCTGTGTCTGGTAACAAAGACTGAGGAGGTCAAAACTATCCCAACAGGCCTGAGCAGGTCAGTCAGAGGCAAATGTTGGAAATAAAATTTGGTGGGGAGGGGAGTAAGGGGCCTGGGTCAAGTCCTGTTCAAAAAGTCAGCTTTGTCAAAAGCTTCAGTCACATTCTTACCTACAGGCAACCTCTGCTGATCCCAACTCATTAATCGAACTGGAGAGCCGTCTTGACCCTGGCTCCTTCCCTTTGAAGTGTGGTGTCCTCTGCAGCATGAGGAAATAATTTGCTGCCTGATTCAATGAGCCATCAGTAGAGCCAGCAGACCTAATGACATGTGAGAATATTAACCTCCTACCACGAAGAGCTGTGAATCTTGAGAGGCAGTCTATAATTCACCCAGCACTCCTGAGCCTTCCCTTTCTGTCTTATTCTTACACTCACTTTCTCACTCACAGGGAGAGAGAGAGAGGAGAGACCCTCGTGTCGTAAAACTTTATTTTCTTCAGTAGTGGGAGCCTTACTGAGCTGCTTGATAATGAGTTACTTTCCTTTTGCAGTTGGATAAAATTTATACTGAAAACTAGACATCCGTCTTGCATATAATAATTTCTGTTTAAAATATCGCACAGGCTACATAACTGACATCAAGGGGGTGGTAATCTGAATATTTACCCGAGTAGACTATTTTATATTTCCTTATTTATTTTTCATCATCGAGGGAAAAAAGTAAAAACAAGAAAACAAACATGCATAACAATGACGTTACTCTATATAATGTGCTTTCTAGCTGCTCTCAGTAAAGAGGATCTTTCTGCAATCCCCTTCTTTTTTTCTTTTTTGATTTTTTTCTACCTGAAGGGAAAAACAGTTCTGCCTGGCCAAGTACTGTGTGTTATACGTGCACACAAGGGTGTGTTCTTTCCCTTTGATTCTTAACAAAGCAATAGATTGTTGGTCTAATCCCGCTGCTTTAAACGTCAGGGCTGGTTTTCTCTTGTTGACTCCTTTAGTGTTTTCAGTCACAGATTCAGGTCTCAATGTCTGGTAAGCTTCAGAAGGTGAGTCGCTGTTATTCATGTGGCTAAATAATGAGAAAGGAGAAGCAAAAATGGCCCTGTGTGTGTATGCTACTCACCATGAAAATGGTCGTGATTACCAGACTTTACACTGTTATATACCCATGTACAGTAATATACCGTGTTTTGTTTTGGTTTTAATGTCTTTTTATAGTGCTGATTGGTGCTGCAAAAGGTCAGAACTTAGAGGTTGTGGGTACAAATGGGGAACAGTATCCAACAGCAAATTCCAGACCAAAAGGAATGTTGCTGGCAATTTAGTCTTATCTGTGCTAGAAAGGTTTTGGTGTGATTTACTATAACTCTACTGACAAATTTCTCACATTTGGTGGAAACTTAGCTTGCAAAAGCAAATTGAAGTACCTCAAGTGTGAACACTTCTGGTGGTAAAATATGTTTCTCCACTGGGAGTGAAAATTAGCGATATAGTTGTGCAGCCAAAACCTTCCTGTTGGAAATTGAGCCTGAATTCTGTTGGGCTACAATTACAGGGTTATTTTGACTCTGAGGAGTTGTTGGTGAAACTATTAATGTGCTGTGTGGATCTGGCTGCAGACTAAGATACCATGCAGCAGGAGATAAAGGAGGTTTAAGGAGACAAAGCAGGGTAGCTAGCAGAAGGAAATAATACATAAATGGCAGTTATACACTGTGTAACAAGTACTACAGTGTCTGTGGTATGCGCATATGTAGATCCCTGTGATTTTAAGTTGTTCTAAAGATATTTTTTTAACATGGGGATTCGGTGTTATGCCCATTAACAATTCTCTGCTATCATGCTTGAGCAGTCTATTAGTCGTTCTCACCTCTTAAAGCTGGTCACAAAGGCCAGTCCCCTTGACTCTCTCTGCTTCATCTTTTTTATTAAGTTTATTAAAACTAGTCAGATTATACTTTCTTATGGCATAGGCTGTTCTTGGTCCATTCATTATGGTTTCTTATCTTGGCAGGCAATCTGAATTGAACGGCAGCTAGTCCATTATGCACATATGAAGCCCATCACTCCTCCAGCAATGGCCAATTCATCAAACATTTATCTTTTGCCCTCTGAGCAGTGCGTCAATTTGCTTGTCAATCCTCAGCCTTGGTTGTTGTGGAAGATAGGAGAAAAATTACTTTTCTTTTCCCCCTTCTCACTGAACTCCAGTAGTCGAAATGGGCTTTACACTACTCACTCCACAGGCTTGTTACTCCCCCCTTCTCTGTGCAAAAAGGGGAGGGGTCAGGTTACTATCTGAATTGCAGAGTGACAGATTGATCCAAGATACAGTAAAGCTTTCATTATGGCACTGCCTTTGCACTTGAATTTGCTCATATTTCCATTATAATACTGTTTTTTAGAGGGTTTATAAATAGGTTCTCAACTTGGCACATGGAGCTGAGAGGAGCTTTTAAGAATAAATACATTATAAGGTTTTAGGGTTTTTTCTTTTTCTTTTCTTTTTTTTTTTTTTTTAACAGGTAGATTTATATTTTGTACACCCTGGCTTGTTCTTTTGCTATTTCTAATCACTAATATTTCCTTGAATTCTTTCAAGTTCAGGAAATGGCAGTGTTTGCATTTTTTTTAAAATGCCATTTGTTTTATTAGGACTGCATTCCGTGTTAAAACTGGTGAAAAAGACAAATGAAGCAAGAGACACTCTCATCCAAGTTTTTCTCTTAAATCCTCTAACCATGTTATTTTTCATCAAATTCTCAAGAAATTTTAGCAGAAGTACGCTTAAGTCTGTACTTTGGAATATTATTGAAGTGATGCATCCATTGAACTGCAAAGACTTCCTAGTGGTGGATTTTCCAGAATGCCCTTTGATAAAATATGAATGCGTACAGACACTTGCTCTCTGGTTGGTAATTTTTAGCTGTGTTTTGCAAACTGTATTTTGTTATATGATACTTGTTCGATCATTAGATGACTAAGAGCTCATTTTCTGATCCATTTTATATTATTTTAAAATATTTTCTATGGCTTATGTGAAAACTGCCTTGCAACAGGCTATAGTATTACACTGATTGTCATTTTATTTGAATTTACACAAAATTGTAACAGTAATATCATATAAAATCTTGGCATGTTTAGTCCTAAAGATGTAATATAAAAACTTAAGCAAAAAGAAGCCTAACGTGAAGGATAAACCGTGAGCTGTATTAATGGGATATCCTCTTGAGTGGAGCTGTATTAAATACACATAGTGAAATCTGAGACTTTAAGAGGTTCATTAGAAGAGAAATCGAACCCCACTCCAGTCACTCTGGTTGCTTCATGGTGGAGTTAGGCCAGACAAATAAATTTTTTTCTTTTTTTTTTTTTGACTAGAGTCTTGATAGGAGAGAATGGTGGTTAAATGACTGAATGGTTGACTCTAATATGTTTTTGTGAGGTGCTGAAAATGGTAATTGGAATCTGTAGTTTATTTTACCAGGTAAATAATCTACACCTATATGGGGCACACTGTAACACTTTATCTTACCTTAATGTTGTGATTTCTTCTAATTTCATTGCAAGGCTTTGGACAAATAGGCTATGTTCATCCCTCCCAAATGTATGTACTTCACTGAGCCTCACCGGAAGGTCTGATTCACCTTCTGGAAGTGCCCATCTTTTGTCGCTGGCTGTAAGGAGTTATGAGCAGCTAGGCTTCTACAGATGGGTGAGATAAGTTTGTGTTGTTGCTTCGCAGATAATTCCATCATTTGAGGAGCTGCTGCCTAATAGCAAAATCTCTCTTTCTCAAGAAGTTCTGCACATCTGTTTTATAATTGGTAGGAAAGGGTTTGAAATGATTTGAAATGTTGTGAGCTTAACGTTTAGAATTCAGAGGGCCTCTTATGTCTTCTTGTCTATCTATTGACTCTAGTTTTGTTTGTGTTTTCTTTGCGGTTCGGGGGTGGGTGGTGGCTTGTAGGGGTTGAGTTGTTTGGGCTTTTTTTTTTTTTTTTTTTTAAGCAATGGAATTTGCCACATAAGAGGCAGAATAAGACTACAAAAAACAGGTTAAGATTCTGGGTTGTCATGAATACCCCCCCACTTTAATGTGCTTACATAGCTCTAGTTTATGATTGTTGTGCAAGATGTTTTGGTAATAAGGTGTTCCAAGTAGTCTTGTGTGCTTTCAGTGTATAAGAAAAGGGGAAAATCAAGGGATGGATATTCATTTTATTGCATGTCTGAAAGTTAAGTATGACTTTTATATTAAAAGACTCAGAAACTAATTGTAGATCCAGTTCATAACACAGGTTTAATCTTATGGAGATCTTTTCTTCCCATGTATTTAATGATTCTGCTCATTCATTTCTCTCCATTTTCTCTTTTGCTGACCATATTCACAGGCGTGCCTTAAGTTTTATTTGAAAGAGCTGCTTCCAGATATTTTCTATCTAGCAACAGAAAGCTAGAAACAGATTGACTGGAAGTGATGCAAAATACTACCTCTAGATAGCCTGCAAAATACTAACATTTCCTCTGATATTACACAAAACAAAGCATTTCATGTTTGGTAAACATTGGTAAGCTTGTTCTCCATTGAGCAGCAATTCTATGATTCTATGAACAGAATTTTGTGATTCCTGTTTTATGACTTGTCTGGTCTAACTTGGGGCCTGGCCCCACTAGAAATTTCGGAGGTTTTTTACTTTCTCTGGGGTGCCTTATTTGTGTGTGTTCTCCTTTGGTTCAGAAGTTGTGTCAGATCTGTCCATTGCATACTCCATTCTGTTTTCTTTTTGGATGTATTATCATGCAGAAAAATGGGTATGAACACTACGTAGAACTGCAGAAAAGAAAAGCTATTATGCTTGAATGGTGTAGAGGTCATTTTTTGATGCTTTACTTGTAGTTTATCTGCCATTACTATCTCTGTGTGCAGGAAATATATAAACCTTTGATTTGCAGTGGTTTTGTGATTGTAATAGTGAGAGTGATGTGTTTTTCTGGAATTTGAACTGGATTCTACCTGCTCTATTTTCTTTAAAATGTTTTTTTTCTGTATTTATATAATATATTTATAGAATATAAAATATTTATATTAACTTAAATATTTTTCTGTGCTCGCAGGTGAGGTGTGTTTAGAGCAGAACCCCCCAAAGCAGGTTTGAGAGTAGAATTCTGACAGAGGTCTCAACCTGAGGGAGTTTGCACAGAAGATTCACCTAACCCCTTCCACCAGTAGAACAGAATTGGAAATAGCTTGTTTTTTTCCCCTTATTTGTATGCTATATTTAAAATTAAATGGAATTTAAAATTAAGCAAGAATCAACGCAAATAAACCTGAAATGATATTTTGCATTCCCAGGGAATTATGCAAAATCTAAACTTACACAGGTGTCTGTCTTATATTTTTATATATATATAGCGTTTATTTATTGGTCTTTGTTTTGTTTTGGTGAGGTTAAGTCAAAGGACTAGAAGTCAGGAGCTCTGGGTTTTATTTCTTGTCTCTTAGAAAATTGCTGGAGGTCACCTTTCGTTAGTCACTTAACCTCTCTCTGCTTTACTACAAAATGGAATTTTAAGCTCAGCAGGTTTTTGAAGAGTAATTCATTAATGTTAAAAAAAAAAATGCTTTGTGCTCCTTAGCTGGCAGGTGCTGGAGGAATAGAAATTACATTTCTATTCTTTAAATACTGAAATTATCTACTACTGGAGTTCTCGTGTTGATTCTGCTCTCCTTTAATCTGTTGAAACATAAAAGGCAAGAAAAAAGGTATTTTAAAAAGCCCTTGTTTTGTAACAGTTCTGTCTTTAACTTCTGGTAATGGCTATCTCTTGTCAACAGAGTGCAAATCAATTTCAAGGCTAAAGCCAAACTCTCTCATTTACATATTGTTAACTGCTCTCTCTTTTCCTGTTAAACAGGAGGAAAAAGTCATTAGATATGAGGCAGCTGTCTTATTAATGGAGTGGTGGGGTAAAATGTGAGAAACGCTTCTTTTTCAGCATATACTTCGGAACAGCTTGTTCTTCCAGACAAGGGCAACTGCCGAGTACCAGTGTTCGTCCATTACTTGAGAGGCTTCTGCTTTTTTTTTCATCTTTAAAATCTTGTGTTTTCATTGTCAAATATTACCAAAATGAAGAGCTGCTCTTTAGTTTCATTGTGACCAAATCCCCATCAGGCTGGAGGGACCATATGAAATAGTGTAGTTGACAATTGCCATGCATACACATAGAGGGGAAAATAAAAATCTCGGCCATGACATTCCTTTACGATTAAAACTTTGTTACAAACTATAAATGAATTATGGAAAAGAAGGCTGGAAGAAATCATGCTGATTAGCTGAAGGACTTGGATAAAATGACATTTCTGAGACCTTTGTATTCTAAAGGATTATTTACTGTCTGCTTACAGAACATCTTAAATCGTTTTGCAGAGGGAGTCAGTTTCCTGTTTAGCACAGTGTTTTTGTAAGCTAATGAGGGCAAAGCGTGAGCCATAGGCAATGATGCTGCGATATTAGCTGTGACAGGGAGCTTGATCATAATTATCTTAACGAGGATAGGGTTAATTACAGTGGAAACTTAAAGTTTTTTCTGTTTGAATGAGGCGGCGCTGAATGCGTTGTGATGTTTTGTCGGTTTGATGTGACTTTGGAAATTGCAATGGAAATCTCTTGGCAGCACTTGCTCTCCTCTGGGAGCAGAGCGTGAGCCCTGCGATGAGGTAACTGAGATGGTACCTGTGGGTGAGATAATGGGCAGCTTTCATGTCATTAGAGCAGGGAAAAGCAACCTGCAATACACCTTAGTGATGCTTATTAGCCTTTTGAAACTAGGGAAAACAACTACTTGCCACTGCCCCTTCAGTGCTGGTTGTATTGCAGTGGTAAGATGGTGTGTTCGTTTTAATATACTAATACGGTGAGACATTTTTTCTGCTGTGAACTATGAGAAAACAGCACAGATTTAATTTTACACTGGTTCTCTTTCTTGGGGGATTTCCCTCTTTTTGTACTCATCTCTTAGGGTGTTCGTGTGCTTCTTGCTGTGCTGTGTGTATATATATGCACTCCTCTCTGCTTTTGTCATGGACTCATAAGGCAATACTTGGAGTACATTAATATAACTATCTCCCCCTAATTAAAAATAAAAATGCCAGTATTTTGTTCTGGTTTCTACCTCAGCTTCTCAAAAATGCTTTCTATGTGCCAATTCATAATTGCAATCCGTTCTTATCCCCCATCTGCAGATGGGAAATTGAGGCACATACAAGTTATGGGTCTTGCTGAAATTTGTACCATAAAACCTATTGTGTGGATTGTGCTTAAAACTTTTAAATTATGGAGTACAACTGCTGGGCAATGTTTTGTTATATATTATAATGGTAGAGATTGTTGCCTTGAATTTAGTAGCTAGAATGACTGAATGATAGCAAACACATTTTTTCCTATTTTGTTTCTTTGCCAGTTGTCTTAACAATTTTGTTTTGGTGCTAGTTTTTTCTTCTGTTTAAGATGAAAAATAAGAATTCTGTGAATAGCAAAATAACATATGGATGTAAATTTATGTTAATGGCTATACCCTCTCTCTATACTGTGGCAACCCCTCCCATCTCCCTGGACTCTGAATTTAGGTGATTAAATCACCAAGTGCACACTGCTCTGATGACATGAAAACAACAATTAATAAGCAACCCCCTGTGTAACACGGCTCCTTTTTAACTGAGCAGCTAATAACATTACATGGCAAAAATTATCAAAACCAGACAGGTGTAAGGAGATTTGTGCACAATTTTCTCTGCCTATCTATGAAACTAGTGCCCCGTGTTCAGCCCAGGCTTGTGAAAGAAAGGCTGTTTCAATAGGCAACTCCCTCTAGTGTTTCAAGGCCTTTTGTCCCACTTCATGGCTTGTCATTTTGTTTTATGCCTCCCCTGCAGCAGTTTTGGATGTGTGCTTTCTTCTCCTTGCCAGTTGCCAACCATTTGCTGATTCTTATGATAAGAGTATTATATTTGCATAACATAACTCAGGAACAATGTGTATTTTGATGCTGACACTGACCAGAGCCCAAACAATGTTTTTTCACAAAGGACCTATTAACATCCCATAAGGCTCTGTGGTGTTGACAAGGAGGTGGCCTTCTCTGAACTCCTTTGGCAAGTCAAAGTCTTACATTGAAATGTGAGGTTTGGAAATAATCCACTATTTATATAATAAAGAGTATTTAAGGGGAATTTGCTAAACTAGGTTTGTCAAATAAACTGAGATGAAAACTCGTAACAGCTTGATAAACTCACTGCTACTTCCTCTGGGTTATTTTGCCTTTTAAAGGTACTTGGGGGGAAAGCACTGTCTGAAATGTTTGCTGATCTCTCTTCTGATCTTGACTGTGGCAAAACCAAGTCTGTTGCGACCCTTTGCTGAAATAGCTGGCTTAATGCAGCATGCTAGCACAGCTCTTAATGGTGTACAGTTTATGTAGCCTGAACTGAGTTCTTCCCAAAACAGCTTGTTAAAGGCAAGCGCAAAAAGTGCGACTGTTGCTGTGGTGGTTGTTCCAGTATAGTTTATAATAGAGGCTTTTGTTCTTTCAGCTTCAGAAATTGTAGTCTCAATGCGTTGTAACGATATAGATATGCTATAGGGTGTAGGCATGGCAAATTTTCTTCAGGTCTGGCTGCCCAGCGTCAAAATGGCATTAGCAATAGTTGTACCTCCCTTTCAGAATGCTAAATCAACAGACTGTGAACCCTTTGGAGTCCTTGGACTGAAATACACTGTTTCAGTGTTGTGCAAATGTTACTTGAATATTCATAGTTTAGTGTACAGTACCCAGTGTAAAGGTCACGGACTTGATTTCTTTTGGTTGTTTGAACCCTCTAACTGTGATTTATAAGTCGGCAGTAAGTTGTATCTACAAAAGTGGTATCTTGGTTTTGTTGGACGGATGAATGTTAAATTGTCTAATTTGAAACCTATATACTTTCTAATAATATTTGTATTTTCCTCCGGTAGTAGTGCCTGTAGAACTCCAACAGGGACCTTGGCTGTATTTTGATCTTTGCCAAAAACTGGGGGGAGGGTGAGGAAATCCTGTCGGTATAAATGTCATTGGAAACTGAATAAATAGTATAGACTGCATCTCCCTTATTCATCACGTTTTATAAAACAGCCAGGAGATACAGTGATGATCTTCCCACTGGTAGGCATAGTAGATCAGCTGTCAAGTCATGCAATCTCAGCATATCTTTAGGTGTCTGGTAGGTGAATGAGCTGTGAATGCGTGTCTGTGCGTATGCTCCGTATACCATGTGTCTTAGTTGATTAATGTGTGGGTTGGTTTTTTTCCCTGTTGGAATGTGCAAGCATTAAGTATCAAGTTTGGAATAGATGCCTTAACATGGTACCAAAGTGTTCTTTTTAGTTTTTTTTTTCCCCTGTAGTTTGCTATTAGAGGAATGAATACTTCCCGAATCTTGCTTATTTATAAGCCATCATGTGCACTTCCATGTTGTGAAATGCTCCTTTTTAAAGCTGCTCTCTGCAGTCTGACCTGTGGCTTGACAGTGGGACAGTAAGTTCCGAAAAGAAAGCAAATGCTTTTTCTGTCTGGAGTAATTCTGCATTTTATTTTGTAGAGAACATTTTATTTTGTTTGCAAGGACTCAAGAAGCAAATTAAGTGGTTAATAAAAAGAAAAAAACCAAACCCTTCTCCATTTCCTATTATTGCATGTAAGGTAACTGCTAAGAAATGATACTTGAAGTTGTATTTATTATTGTTAGCGGGGTATGATATTTCTTGGCAGAAATGATGGATGACAACTTAAATTTGTGTCCAGGGAATGAAGGTGAACTGTGACAGAGTTATTTATCTTGGGAATGGAGGTTAGGGTCAGGCGAGGCTGGGTGCCTGAAGGCACAAGACATTGACAAATTCATCCTGCAGGCCCCATATCTGAAGCCTTTTGTTTTGGATCCTGGCTACTCACTAAGTGACCCCCATCCTTCATCCTGCCAGCATGTGAAGGATGTGTTGCAGTGCCAGCACTCCCCTTGCCACTAATGCTTGTCATTCACTCTTCTGACAGGCCTAAACCAAAACTATTCCCACTCCTGAAAGGGAAGGTTAAAATATTTATTTCAGCTCATAATGACCTCCCTGATTTAGTGGAGTATCATTTTTCCTGTTGCCTTTGTCGTTTGCAGGTCACTAGAAGGACTGAAAACATTCAGTTACTTGGAAGAGCTGATCTTGGACAACAATCTACTCGGAAATGACCTTCTGTTACCCAGGTTACCCCACCTCCATACCTTAACGCTCAACAAGAACCAAATATCCTTTCAAAGAAATACCTGCAAAATGTCAAATGAGTTTTATGTGTCAGCCAAATTAAAGTATGTGAAATATAGTTCATGTGCAGACAAAGCATTCTCTCGTTTGGCACCTGGAATACTTCATAGTAATTTATTATAGGTCATTCATAAATGAAATGCACCATTATATCTTCCTGTTGCTCCATTTTAGTGAGAGATCTAAGTTATGGCTCTGAAGAAATCTTTCTAATAGATAAAATAGAGAAAGAAAATAATGTCAGTGCTACCAGTGTGCAGCAGTTCCTGTGTTTGCTTGGGGTTCTGTTGCAGGCTGACCTCTAGTGGAATAGAGAATGCAGTGAAACGCTATTAAGATTTTATGCTTTAGATAGCTCTTAAAACTCCAAGAAATGTAATACCTTTCTCTATTTTAACGAAGTTGGTAATATGCACAATTTGGTAGCTGCTGTGCAACTGCAGCTGTAAAAGCAAGTCACTGTGTCCTTGGTGTTCCAACTCTGTATAAATGCATATAAAATGCAGTCCAAATCAAAGTCTTAATACATTAAAGTATGTAGATGGATAGTTAAGTCCATTCATAACCAATCAGTAAGTTCTCTATATGCCTGAAGTTATTGCCTGCTTAAGTTTATTCAAAATAAATATTTCAGCATTTGCCTAAGTACTCTGCGGAATCAGAGCCCCCAGTCTGTAGGCTTATAGATAATGGTCTGTAAAAACTAATTATCTGCAAGGTCTGGGTATGGACTTGATTATTAAATAATTTTCCCATACTTTGAACCTTCTGGAGATTTGAAGATGTGTAATATATGGTTTTACAAAAGTTAAGGGTGATCAAATTGTGGCCAAAAGGCCAACCAAGGCCTGCAGAGTCTTAGAACACAGACCATGAAAGCCCTGTCCTCGTAATTGTAGTGTGAGGGTAAGGCTGCTCAACTGCAGGTTTTTATTACAGACAATGTAAACAGAGAGCAATTTACCTCCTACTAAAGAAAAATCCTCCTACTGAGGAGAATAAAAATAACTGCAGATTCTACGATTTCTGCACTTATTTTTGACTCCATAAATAAATAAAAATCAGCAGAGTAACTTTTGTTCTTGGGGCCCTGGAAGTTTGCCAAGAGTGTCTCTTGAGCAGTAACAATCATCACTGTACTAGGTATTTGTCTGAATTTCTGGTTAGTGCCAGGATTCTGTGGGTTGTATTTGAGTAACTGCTTTTATTGTTTGCTGCCATGGTAAAATCTGAACTGGTCATGCTTTGATGAAGAATGTACAAGAACATTTTTGCTGAGGTGAAGGCTGAGGCTGGTGGTGGTATGTCTTGTGCAGCATATCTCCTTCTACAAAGCATGAAATGTAAATTTGGCCAGAAGACCCAAAAGCATCTGAGTATATTTGCCCTTAGTGGGAATGTCAAGGAGGAGCTCTGCACTTACCCAAAGGGAGGGCAGGTGTATTGAATAAGAACTCAGCGAACAAAATCAGAGGGAAAAAAAATTATTCTGTCAGTAGTATTCGTTGAAGAGTTTCTGCTGGTCTCAGAGACATAC
The DNA here is from genome assembly GCF_963924245.1 of Chroicocephalus ridibundus. Classification (NCBI taxonomy): domain Eukaryota; kingdom Metazoa; phylum Chordata; class Aves; order Charadriiformes; family Laridae; genus Chroicocephalus; species Chroicocephalus ridibundus. The sequence goes on from NC_086289.1 coordinate 25,522,617, forward strand.
TTAAAATACTATTGTCAAGTGAGTAAGCTCTCAAAGTCAATGATAACATGATAAGAAGGATTTTCTCTATCCTGGGATTTTTTTAATTCAATCTTAAAACTATGAAGTTAGAGCTTTGGGAGTATTGAGCTACCCAGGTTATAGAAATAATGTATATGTTTGGTAGTGTGCTGCCAATAATTTAATAGAGGAGTTGCAGAAATGCTTGTAAAGCACCTAATATATACAAACTGCCTAGAGAAGAAAAAATAACTGCTGTCCATCATTAACATTTTGAGCCCTAGGGAGTAATAATCTCATGTAGGGAAGATAAGCAGTCTTCAGACGCAGAGAGACCTTCCGGATTCGTCTCTTGAATGTGGCTACCATATTTGAAAAAGGTCTCTTTTGAACTTGAATCACTTCTTTTAATGATTAATCTCTCAACAGAATTGTTTTAAGAATGTTCAAATAACAATGTGTATTTAATAGAAAAATTAAATACATTACAGGAAAGACTGTTTAGTATATGACAGTAGCACTACAGAGAGGACACAAATGAGCAAAGAATACTGTTCCGAAACAAAACTTCAGTTGGTGGAATATTACCACGTATACATATGGAGAGAGACAGAGATGAAAACAAACAGAAATCCAAACTGACCCCTGTGAAAACTGGAATAACATGTAAAGTTTAAAACTCATATGAGAGCTTTCCTGGGTATCTCTTAATATTACTGTACTCTTTGCTATTTCTCTCCTTTTATTTTGGCTTAATTTTGATCCAGATCCTGTTTTGATAGTTCTGATAAGAGCTTTCTGCTCCTTTTACAGGGTTCACTTATTGTGTGGCATTGTATGTGTAAATAATATTTGGCCCTTCCTAACATAATGTCTGGATACAGTGTACAAATGTGAAAGCTTATCTCTAAATCAGGTAAATACTTAGAAGAATCATCGAGTATTTTTTTCTTCAGGGTGGTTGTGTATTTCAGTTACAGTTAGGCCACTACCAGTTTTACAACTATAAGTGGAAGAAGCAAATTTAAATATTACTATTTTAAAAAGTTTCCTACTGTTATGCCTCAACGTGTAATCTGTTAAAAATATTTTAAAATGCAGTCTGTATAGCTGAAATACATAAAGGATAGTTATCAACATTGTGCATTATTGGATTACATGTCTCTAACATGCTTTTTTCTTGTGTATAGTATGTTTGTTTTTACAAAAGTCTGATTTGCTTTGGGAAACATATCATCTTAGTTTCCCTATCAGACACAATGGATGGGAGAAAGCAGTACAGACTAGGGATGGAGGGGTGGTAGGTAGGAAGTTGGTTTTGGAGGGAGGACTCCTGACTGTAATCACCTATGCTTGTAATGGGGAGCCTTGTTTCTCCTTTAAGTGTGTTCACTAGATACTAAGAATCAGTTAAGAGACTTCTAAATAGGTGTATTTCTCTGTATGTATTGTAGCAGTGTGACATTTCGTGGCTTTTCACTGTGCTGATCGTGGCTGGTGTTACAGTGGGAGTATATACTATAGACATTTCAATTTCCTTTACATTTCAATCTTTTTAGTATTTGTTAAAACTACTCAAAAGGGCAGCAGTGATAGTTTGTCAAATATATATATCTGTATGCTGAAAATTAGACGGTGTTCACTGGCTTACTTCAAAATAGACAAGTCTGATAATGAACCAGATCTGTGATTCTCTGAAGTAAAAGCCCTATTTCTTTGCTGAGTCCAGTGAGCTGGTTATCCATTTAGCATACATTGTATATACCTCTGAAGAACTGATACTAACATTGCTTTAGAATAAAGGCGTTGAATGTAGATATAGAATGCAGACATTGAATCTAGGCATAGGTTTTGAATAGTTTAAAGGAACCAAAGTATTTCACATCATAGAATGGGAAGTCTAGAGCTGGGCAGAATGCCCATAATGGTATATGCATTACTTAGGACAAGAGGAGTTATCAGTGCGGTTCCGATCTAAGGATTATATATTCTTGAGTCTTTAAAAACAGCGTGCATTGAGTACCTCAACTGAAGAATGTACCAATAAGTACTTCTGGTATAATCTGTATTCACAGAGGTCTCATCATAATGCCTAACAGTTATGAAGTTCTTTGACCTCCAAACTGTAGATTTCAATTTATTTTGCCTTTGTGCTTGTTCTTACATTGTCCTGAAGTGCTTGAAGACCTAGAAGTCCCAGTCTGACCAGAATCTCATTATGTTAAGTGCTGAGGACTTGATGTTTAGATTGAGTGAATATGTTAAAGACATAAATTGTCTCCTATTATGCAGAGATCCCTATCTTCACTAAACAAAGATCTGAGCTGAAATGGTACAGCAATCTTTCTGTATATGCTTCTGAGCTCTCAATGCCACAATTGCAGATTTGGATAAATCTGAGTGTGGCTTGTTGGGGAACGGCAGTCAGAACTTTAAAAAAATAGCAAGCTGCTGCTTTATCCTTGATAGTCTTTGTGTTGCCTTGGAAACCTTGAGCAACATTTAGGCAGAATAGTGTTAAAAAAAAATCCAAACAAAAGCCAAACTTTAAAAGAAAGGACACATATGGTTTCAGGATGGACTTCTCTAGAGAACCAGAAACATAATTTGATTGCAGGACGAGAAAAAGGAATTTCTCCTTTTCCTCATGTTTGTGCCTAACAATATTGAAACCTGGTCTTCAAACTGCAGCCTTGGAACTATGGGCTTTCTGAAATGCCCTTAAAAGCACTGGCAACTCCAGCTACACAGAGAAAACTAATGCTGCTCCAGTAGGTAGAATGGGATTTTTTTTTTCCCAAGTATTCAGTGTGCAGGAAGCTCTCCATGAGACTTTTGGACTTAGTTGTTTACCACCCATGCTGCACCTTTCCTTTCTTGACCAAAATTGTTTTAAAGTCAGTGAACAAGGCCTTATCTGCAGGCCCTATCTCCCTACCAGATGGGGTTCAGGCCAGAACATGGCATACAAATGACTGTGTGTGACATCCTATTGTACATAGAGAAGGGAAAGATGTATACTTGCATATTGCAAGCTATTTCTGTGGTCATCCAACCTTGAAGACCTAGCATATTCTAATGGAAAAGCGTTCAGGTGGCAAAGATCTTTTCACACTGCATTCAGAGGAGAATTGGTAACTTCTGCTTCAAGGCTATTTGCCTGTGGAATGGCTTGTGATTGCTACTTCATGTTTGTGATAAATTTAATTGAAGCAAATGTTTCAAATGGGAATAAATATAGGTAACTTGCTCGTTTATGACTCTTGTAGAAGTGCTATCCAGCTGTTTTAATGTTAGGTTGATTGCAGCACCTGCATGACAGATGGTTGGTTGGCAGAAGACTTTTGAATGACAGGTTTGGGTCTTTCTGCGTGGCAGTCTGGAATTCTGTGTGATATTTCTGATATTCTCTATGTACATATTTCAAAAATATCTTGAATGTAAAGCTGATTGCTCTTTACTTTGTCTCTTTGCTTCCAAGATCTTCCAAAAGCTGTAATCACAGAAGGTCATTAACATGAAAAGCTTTCCTGCAACTCTTTTGGGGAAGTGGGATGCCTAAAAATTTGAAAAGACTAAGTAAGAACTTTTGGGAAAAAAGGAAAAGGTGGAACAACTTGGAAAGCACTGAGTGGTTACTTTTCATATAAAGTCAGTGTATTTGATTGTGTGACTAGTAAAAAGAACGCTGGCAGAGAAACAGGTTACAGGAAGAAATCACGGGTTCTCTTGCATACTTCAGACTATATGCAAAAAGAATTGAGGGATGAGATAGGAAATATGTGTAGGTTAGTTTTTTTAGACAGTTATATGTTAGGATAGCATTTGTATAGGGTTATATAGAATAATTTCATTTAGAAATTGTTAGCAAAGGTTTCTCCATAGATGTGACTAGCAGTTGTCCCTGAAGAGCAACCATGAATATGGTTATACCAAGGATACCAGTAAGAGAGGAAACAGTATGAAGTCTGGGGATGACCAGCATCAGTTCTCGATACTTAAAGCAGTTGGAATCTTATATTACTGTCTATAAAGGATTCATGCAGTGGATGTGCCCTGGAAATATGCTGGAGGGACTAGTGAAAGCACACTGCTAAAGAGACGCTTGAGAACACAGAGGTCTGGAATAGTGCAACACATGAGACATCATCCAGTGGTTCCTGTGTGAATCCACACAACCTCTCAGAAGTATAACAGAACAGTCTTTTTACTATGCTGGCTGTCAAAAGACACAGCTTAGCATCAAAATGGCTGTCCCTGCTTGTGAGATTCTCCTAAAATTGACTAAGTGAAGTGGCGTTATACTATCTACTTAAAGTTTACAACTTTGACCTTGTTTAAATACAATGTTCCCGGGGGACAATTTAATTTTGAGTCACACCAATCCTTCCTTGGTAGTAGTCTTGAATACTGTGGAACTAATCTTTGAAGGATATGTAAGAGGCCATAGTCCTGTTATGAGCTTGCATAAACAGTTAATTCTTAGCCAGAGAAGGGAGATGCATCATTTGATTGGGACTTTCGCTTGTTCTTTTTGCCTTCTGGAGAGCCTCAAAAACTATGGTACTGGGTACCAGATAATGAGTGAAAATAGACAAGTCAGAACATACTTATTTGTAGGATATTTTTGGTTGCATAAAACTTGCAAAAAATTGTATTGCTCTGCAGCTTAACTGGGCCTACCATAGTACTATATTTTCCAAGTAATTCTATTGCTAATGTCTCAGTGTTGCTGGTAGCATTTGTTTTTCTGAACAGAAAATATGGTGACATGCTTGTGTATGCTGTGAACATGAAATATGCATGTGTGGCATACATACGTGTAACATAATGAAGAGGCTTAAAAAAGTTAATCTGAGGATGAGAGATACCCAGTTCTTGTAAATGTTTCCCTAATTTAAAATTAGAAATAGTGTAAGAAGTCAGTATTGCCTTTTGATGAGGATGAAATTTTAAAGTACGCCTAGTATGTTTCTGTTAATTATTCATGGGGACCAGGTTGTGTTTTTGGAGGGGACCATTGTTGTATAATTGCGGAGGATTAATTTTTTATCTTGTGAGCTAAAGAGCTGAAGAGTTTAAAATTGTTATTGTTACAATTTTTTTTTTTAATCAGTCTGTTAGAAAGACAGGCATTAATACATTAGTAAGGATGGCATTCTTGAATTAGGAGATGGATTGCTACATTAAGTCACTTTAATTGTCATAGCAGTGACACTTTAACCCAAACAATAGACTATAGTGTAAGTAATTGCATCACTGTTACGTATTCACCTGGTGACCAGTGACACTGACTTCAGAAAAATCAGTTCAGGACCGTTGTCACAGAGCTTTAAATAAATAAATAAATAAATAACTGTTCATTACCACTGTCCATGGATTTAATTGTGGCTTTCCTTCTTGGAGACAATGGAGCTGAAACTGGTCTTAGAAATGGTGCAGCAGGATTTTGCAGCTCTTTGGCTCTGATTGCGCCAATATGGCACTCCTTGGGCTGCAACAATAAACCATAAAAAGGAAGCTGGCAATAACATTTCAGACTTGATTTTGATTTTCTCACCCTGTATTTTCCTGGCATAGTTTTAGCAAGACTTTACAGTTTTGGTGGCATCATATAGTTCGAGTATTGTGATTAAAATAACTATATGACATGCTGGTTAACTAAACAGTACACTAGAAGTGCACCATGACTTATGGTTCGTCTCTGTGAAACACTTAATCATGAGAATTTGAACAGGATAGGCATTTTTTTTTTCCTGCATGCTTTGTAAAGAATAACTGATATGGCAGGTGGATGGGGCTTCTTGGAAAAAATAATCTATACCTTGCATTTTGGTTTGTTTGTAAGAGGGATGAGAAAAGGTAGTTAAAGTTCTAAAGAACAGAAATTTTAATTATTTTTTTTATGTTATAACTGCTAATGCTGGCACAAAAAAGTTGCCTATCATAAGCCACAGGTTGGTTTGCTCTAAGGTGTTGCTGGTGTCCTGTTATTTTTGGGCTGTGTAAGCCTGCAAAGCTTCAACTTTTTTGTGAATTAGTGACCTTCTACTTTTGAGGTGATTATGTCTGATTCTTGGGGTTTGTCCTGTGCCCATGTTTCTGTTGCAGCTGAAATTGAAATCGTGCTAGGATGCCGAATATCTATTTCAGTAGAGGGAGATGAGTAAATGATAACAAAGACAAAAAATCTGGGGAGTATTTCTGCCTGTAAAATTAATGCTAAGGGTTTAGATATGAGATATTAGAATCTAGACACTAATTTCCAAATTTGGGGAGATTTAGGTTTTTGAGATGCAGATTATCAACTACTGTTATTTACACAAAACTTTTAGTGAATTTGGTCTCTCCCTTTTGCTTGTCATAGGACTTTGATGCATAATCTTACATATTTTGCAGATCTAAGCTGACACTGCTCTTCATCATCACATATCTACATACATTTTGATGAGATTTAGTATACATGTCATGCTCCACATTCAGAAAATTGTTGGGGAGAAAAGCTTCTACCCCAGAAAAAGTTCTGAATTGACAAGAAAAAATTCTGCATGTTTGCTCCATAGAAGAAGCCAAAAGTTTGGGGGTTAGCTTTTTTTTTCCCTTTCAATAGGAAAAGGCCAGATACAATCTAAGCCTTGCAATAGCTAACCCCTTGTATGTGATTGCTGTTATGGAAATAACTGTCTTTTGTAATAATAAACTATTTCTCTCAGGGAGACTTTTTGCAACGTAAGCAATCCTGCAAGAAATTAAGTGTTTCTCCTGGCTGAGGGAGGGTGCCAGATTCAAGCACTTCTCTAACAGTCTTAGGAAATTTTTAAAAAGCCTTTTACTTGAATGTGTGGAAAAACAGTTTGTGACCTTCCCATCATAGTCACATATTTCCTGAAAGAGCCATGAAAAAGTTTATGTATGAGCTTGAGGTCCAGATGTGAGAAGATGCGAATTAGCACCAAATTTTGATTGAGAATTCATCCTGGCTAACCAAGATTTTTTTCTTAGGATCTGGTTGATTATTTACTGGCATATAGCATTCCATGATGTGACTTTGCCAAATCAAAATTTAGCATTTTCACCTTTTCAATTAATTAATAGAATTAATTTCAAACCCTCATTTTTCTCACTCACACAAAATATTTGAGTATGATTCCTCAGCTCTTATGGGACAGAACATTAACTGTGAGTGTAGATAACATTGATTTTAATCTGTTAAAATTAGTAATTGTCAGCATGATCTTCATGCGTGTTTGGAAATAAAATAAAAGTTCAGACTTACAGAAGGAAGCCCACAATTTTAACAATGAAGCTGCTCTTTCCATTCTGTATTGCTTCTGTTGCCCTTAAGATATTGAGGTGAAGAAATAAAGTAAATTCCATCAGCTAAAAATAACAAAGATAACAGAAACACATAAATCAAGTATAAATAATAGCAATACAAGTGAATTGAGGGTTTAAAACAATAGTTGTGGTCTCTAACAGCAGGAGTGGAGAAAAACAGAGCAATGAAATGTCCTTTAATGGTTTTGAATAATTATTACTATTGTCTAAGTCAGTCAATTTTTAAACATTGAAAACTTTTTACATGCATATGCATGGCATCTTTTTTGAGAATCACGCCTTTTTCTCTGCATATAAATTGAAATAAATAAGAATGTATAGTTCCAGTCTTAAAGACCGTCACACTATAATTTGACAAAATAATTTGCTTTATTTGATCAATCAACAGGGTTTAAATGGTTGAATATTGTTGTTACGGTTAAACCTAAGCTGTGATTTCCAATATTGCAGTGGTTAAAAGACAGTTTAACATTTTTTCGCTTGTTTGTTTTAATATCGTTTACACATATTGTAAACTATACACATATTTTATCATCATTATTTATGTTCTGAGGAACATAGTTATGTTAAAAAGCCTCATGAACACCAAAATATAAGGCTATTTTAATGAAAAATTTATGCTTTACAAGACTCTAAAGCTTCGTATATAAAATACTTGTAACGCTGAAGTCTTTAAGTTGCATTTAGTGAAGCATTAATTCACATATACTAATTGAGTAATTACAAATGTGTTGCTGTGGCATTCAAAGCATTTATATGCCGGGAGTGAAAGTGGGTTGTTGTGGTTTGACTTTTTTCTTTCTTTTTATTTAAAAAAAACCAAAACAACAAAACACCAACTCATTTTCCAGTGGACTGAATATATTAGTGATGAATGTGCTGTGAAACTAACTGTTTGTTTCCATGCTGGAAAAGTTTCATGGCTCCAGCAATTGCTAGCCATTTTACCACACAGCATCCATCATTTTGTCAAAGTTTTAATGTTTTGTAGTGAACCACCTAGGAAAGAAAAGGGGAGAAAAGAATGACAAAACAGCCAAATTCTTTCATTCCATGCCAAAAAACTGACTGAAGTTTATCCCTGTTTGCCCTTGGAACAATTAATGTGACATTTTCCCGAATGCCATACTAAATTTGATTGTCAGTTATTGAAATGTATGTTTAAGTCAACAATGATGCAACTTTAAATGCTTTTTTCATTAATGCCATTGAATCCTTAACCCACAACCTTTGACACATAACAGAATTAGAAAGCCTTTTGGACCATTTGGCTGAAGTTGTGCCCTCGCTACAGTATCTAAGTTTGCTTGGAAACATGGCCTGCCCAAATGAACTGGTCTGCAAAGAGAAGGATGAAGATGACTACCAGAGGTACAGGTTAGTGTTTTCGCTGTATTGATATAGTTTGATAAGGTATGTCAATTTTGTTTTATTACCAGACAAATATTGAACTAAAACCAACTCACAGGCACAAACAAACATCTATTCTGAAAGCATTGTGGTATATTCTGCCGTGAAACACCTGGAAATCTGAGTAACTGCGTTTCAGCAAGATCACTCTCAGGTACCCTATTTCAAGAAATATTTCAGTGCTGTTCGGCACGTTTTTGAGTTGAGCAGGTGTGCACAGGATTTTCTGAATGTGGGTGCTCATATGTGCCTGCTTATGGCTTTTCCCTCTCTAAGGCCAAGGTAAGGCAATATTTACATACATTAAGGATTGACAGTACATAAAAAAATTTAAATCACTACACTCAGATAGCCAGTTGCATTGTCTTCTGCTAACATTCGATTATGCTGATGAATTTCTTCTATAGTTATAAAGGCACTACTAAAGAACACAGAAGGACTCCTACATTGTGCTGCTTTACTCAGAGCAGTTAGTCTTTAGATTCAAATAAAAACCCCTGAACTATCTCTCTAATGTAATTTTAATGAGCTAGAGTATACAAAAGGTCATCTGGAAATTAATATGGTGGCCTGATAAAATACTATATGTCCAACTGGAGTGTTGCTAAAAATTCCAATGGTTATTTTTTAAAAAATAAAAATACTTGTGACTGATGGCGACTGTGAGCACAGATCCAAAACTTATGGAATGTCTGCTTTGAAGTGACATAATTTTCATAGCTATAACCTTTAGGAAGTGAGACATTGATTATAAAACAAAATAAAAAAGTCATTGGATTTCTTTTTTCTTGCTCACACCCAATACAAGATTTCAGTCTTTGCGTGCTGGCATTTTTCACATGGGCTGAAAATGGCTGTGAGGCAAGTCAGAGCCAAGCAGTGGTGGTCACCATGCTGCCACTGGTCACCATGCTGCCAACCTTGCAGAGCCTGAGCTTACTTTTTATTAGCAGATCACCTGTAGTATTCGGAGTTATATAATAGAACTCTGATTTTATCTTCACGTAATCTGTGCTGTAGGAGTTAGGATAAAACAAAGTGGCAGAGACTAAAAAGCAGGTTTATTGAGAAGTGGCATGAATTCGATGCACCAGTTTATTGCTCATAAATGCCGTATGTTGAAACAGCAGCACAGCTGTCCTGGGTATGCATATACTTTTTTCTTTGTTCCAAATTTTTGAGAAGGATTTCTAGGTTATCGTTGGCCTAAAGACTTGCACCTTCTAACAATTCAACTTTTAAATCCAGCCTAGCTGTAGCATTTGGGGTTTCACCAAGTACAGCAGCCTATATTTAATAAAATATTTTCCCATTGCTTTCACACTTGAGTGGAAGGTATGCCTACTATCCAGCTTACGAGAGTCTAATAGTTCTGTCTCTATGTAAATTTATGTGACATTTGCACTAGAGAATTGCTTAAAAAATGAATGATATTTCTACAGTTTACTGTTTTTCACTTTAAGTATGTTTTCTGACAATATGTCTCCTATTAATCATTTAAGCAAAAGTAGTATGTTAAAGGAGCCATTCAGAGGCAAGAACCCATGGTTCATTTAGTGCTGTCTGAAAAAATTCTTTATTGATTGACATCCTCTGTGGTTATATGATGTAATATTTATAATATGTCACAGAGCCATACATCAAAACAAGCATGTCTGTTGTTTCATTTCAATGCAAAAATGTTGATTTCAGGGAGGTCAAGGTAGTTTTAGGTCACATTGTGGCAAACCACCGTGTCAGAGTGTGAAGTGATTGTATTTATGCATCTGCTGTAAACTGCAACATTGCTTCCATTTTCTTTTCCCTCAATTTTTCAAAATCCTGGGTATATTTTTTTCCATATAAAGTAGGTTAATTAAAGCTCTTTTAAGAAGGAAGAATGTACTTCTAATTAGTTGAATGATTTATGGTTCTGCTGCTATAATGAAAGCTTCCTATCCTTTTCTGTAATTGTTACATTGTATGAAATGTGTTTGCCCAACAACATTAGTCTCAAAAACCAAAAGCATCCACCTGTCTGTCTGTCTATCTGTTGGGGACTATATTGACCCACATGGTGGAACTGATTAAAAGTACCCTGCTAATTTTACTCTGAATAGCTAATTTGGATTCTTGAATACACGTTCCGAAGCATCTTGGACACAACTGTTTTCTTCCTTCCCCCAAACATACAGGTTTATCTCACAGATTTAACACAAGCAAGCTCTCCTGAGTGAGAAAGTATTTGTATTTTATCAAATGTATTGCTTCAAATCTCAAAAGCAAACATTTCAAATGGAGGGTTTCATAACTTTTTAATAGTTCGAAGTAACTTTTTCTATAAGATTTTTATTTTGTTGACAAAATTTGCATACAAATACATCAAAACATTGCATTTCAGTGAACCTGAATTATGTAAATATTTTGCCATGAAATACCATAAACTTTAACTGGTTTTGTTTTGTTCTGAATAGGAACTTCTTTTTGTAAATTTTTGCAGTGACCATTGGAGCCACAGATTCATTTTTCATTGAGCTTTAATTTCATTCCTACTGAGTTCAATTAGAGTTCAGGCTATTTAATTCCTCAACCAGAAAAAGAAAGGTGCTAGAAATCAAAGCTTTACTTAATCTTCTCATTCCAACAAACTGAAAAGATCTGTAAAACCCCCAAAATCTCAACCTTAACAAAATGTGGACAATCAAATTTTAAAAAACTCAAGGTCCAGTGATTTACTGTGATATTAGTAACAGAGATAAAAAGTAATATTATTTTTAAAATAATAAGGTTTTATCATAAATACTTGGAAAATGTATAAAACTATGCTTTTTGTCAGGAAGTTACAATCTGGTTCGTCAGATAATCCATTGGTATACCGTTTCTATCAATTTAAATAGTAAAGCTTTTCCCAAGTTTTTAATTTAAAATAGGTTTTTTACAAAAACATTGTTATGACTTTTTCTCAAAGTAGTTATTTTTTTCTAAGAAACATAGTAATATTTGAGTGGGATTTTTTTTTGAAAAAGTATTTTTTTTTCCCTCTCCTTACCTTTCAAATATGTAGGAGAACAAATCGATGAAAATATTTCTATGTTTCGTATTGGAATTTTTGCTTGGACAGGAAAAGTAAATGGAAAGTTCCCTTCTGCAGTATTCTTAGAAGCAAACTTGTTTGATTCATTTTAAGAACTCATGTTTTTTTCCATGATTGTAAAATGGCTTTACTTTCTGTTAAAAAAAAAAAAAAAAAAAAAAATTAAGAAGTGCTATAAATTCTTATTTTTTATCTTGTTTTTTAAGCTTTTCATATTTGGGAAGTGCTATTTTTTAAAGGGGTATGTTGGGGGTGAGGGCAAAGGAAAGCAGAATATCTAAAATATAATGGTAATAGGAAAGTTTTAAAAGCTTTTGGCTCAAACAGGAAGCGAGAAACACAGAAAAATAGCTTGCAAAACAGTGCGTCCTCTAAAATAACCTATTCTACAATCTCTACTTTGAAGATTGCGTGAAAGCAAAGGTCATGACCCGGAGATCAAAGTAACAGAAGTCAACACAGTAATTGCTGGTTGCTTCTCTTGTACCCGCACTTGGTCAGTCCTCTGGGTGTATTGTTTGCAGGGAAAACTTCAAACGTGGTGTTACTGAACTGTGAAAAATCATCTGGGTCAGAATGTATTACAAAGCATTTGCGAATGCGGCAGGTGACCTCACCTATTTTCATTAAAGCGATATGATTGTGAAGGATGTATGCCATGTGTGAAGTTTTCAGTGCTTGTTCATTCTTCTTTGCTCCTTATTGACATTTCCTGGAATGATGCATTCATTAAGTGCTGTTGACATGGAAACAATGGCAAGTGGAAACAAATGCCTGAGTTTATTTTAAATTAGCTTAAAAGTACATATACTAGATATGCTATCTTTGGCAGGGGGAGCAAATGGTGATAACCTTATGAAGTCCTCTTAAGATACAACAGCAAGAAAGGAAGTGCATGCGTTTTGTATGGATTGACTTTTCAAGCTAAATCAGCTATTCGCATCCCACAGGTTTGATTCTGTGAAATGCTGTGTCCTCTTATAGCATTTTTAGTTTCCTTGCAGTTTTATTTTGTTGTATTGTGGTTTTGTTTTGTTTTAGTGTTTGGTTGGTTGGTGGTTTTTGGTGTTTTGTTTTTTTTTTTTTTTTTTTTTAAATTGAGACAGAACCTACTTATCTTTTTTAAATGGTCTTGTTATTGAATTTGGTAATATAAATACATAAATCCGTATTCAAGAAGCAATAAAGGACTAGAAGTCCTCACTCAGTAATGAAAATGATGCTGATATACTTGGTCGGTATCAGTGAACTTACTGTTGAGGCTCTTTTTCAGTAGGATGGATTGAAGTCTGTGGTACTTCTTGATATGTTGTTTATGTGCTTAATGAGGTGATTAGGGTATTCCCTTACATCTGTATAATCCCTGTATCTGTGCTACTTCACTGTTTGCATGAGGCCTTGTCATTTTACAGTACCTGCAAGAAAAAACCCTGTATTTGATAGACATCAAATAGCCATACAACTTCCACCTGAGATTAGCCACTGTAAGGATTTATGAGTAAGGGCTATTATCATGTGTTTGTTCAGCCAAATAAATTGAAGTCTATAATACCCCAATTTGTCCATACTAACTCAGTAAGTCAAGAATAACTATAATTATTGTTACATGTATAGAGAGATATTTTTCTAATTCAGAGAGTTGTTTGCTACATTGAAGTAAAGCGGAGGATGTTAGATATTAGAAGGTAGTCTAGATTTCTGAGCGACCTAGGAGCCCCTCAGAATTACATGGTCATCACGAAGCAGTGCTGAAGTTGCACAAAGGCTATGTGATACTCTACCATACCTCATGCCAACATCATGCCCTCTTTTCTGGAAGATGTTGGTTTAAGTTTATGACCTGGCTTTCTTAACTCTGTATTGAGGAAATTTTGTTGTAAATGGAAATTCTGCAGCCACTTATATGCTGTTTTGTGGGGTAAGGGTGGTGGTAGGGGGTTAAACTTTTCGGTGGTGCAGAAGAAACAATTACAGGAGATAATCTAGTTCAGTGTCATACACGTTTGCTCAGTCCTTCTGATTTTTGTTGTCATCTCTCTCCATTTGAATGCTCATGTGACTTTGGTGACTTTGGGTTATTTATTATTTCTAGTTTACAAAACTGTAATCAGCCCTTCGAAGTTTGAAATAGATATATTATTTTTATATTCTATGATTGTCAAAGAAAGGAAATACAATAGCACAGAAAATAGAAAAATGAAAGTAAACACTTTCTGAAACAAAGAGCATGTTGTAGTTATGATACGGGTAGAGACAGATGTTTCTGCATTCTTCTGGGCAACTATTTCTCAATTTTTCAGTGCCAGATTAATTTTGTTGTTAAAACTTAAATATTGCTGCATATAGTGTGTTTTTATAGTCCAGTTTTTGTTATTAAAAGTACAAAATAAAGGTCTATGCAGAATCTTGTTCTTACCATAGTCTTTCACTAAAGGTTCAGTGGAAGAGTTTGTATTCTCTGAAACTCTAACATATACAAATTTACTATACTTTTCTTGTAGTGGAAGGAGGAAAAAAAAAAACCAACCCCAAAACATTCTTTCCCCAAGTAATTTATTGCCACTTTTAAGATTTTCTTATAGTGTGGCTCATGGGTGATGCCATTATCTTTCAGTATCAGGAGGCCAACCGTGTTCCACAACTTATCTGCTTTTCCAAGGGAAGTAATAAATGAATCGAGGCCCTTAGATGCTATGATATGATGGGATATTTTTTTTGCGCTCACAGCTCTGGAATAAAAATTTCCTAGAACTGTTTGACAATAGTAAGGAGTAGCGTACTGAAACTCATTAAAACTGAAGGAATTTTTATGGCTGAACCTAATGGCTACTGAAAAAAATAGATCAGAATGAAATTATACAGTAACTAACAAAAATAAGGCGTTGACATAAACGTTATTTAGACCTGTGTGTTTTGGATTAGGACTGACAAATTTTGTGCATATGCTTGTTCCTTTCTTCCATTTGATCCTTTAAGGAACACTTAACATGTTCTCTTTGAAGCCTTTTTTTCACCTGTGAAACTCTCTCCTAAGATTATGTGAACCATCACTGATTTTTGGGGTTGAGAGAATAACCCAAGGACTATGTTTTAAGTAATGACTGTTACACGGTAGAGAACTAGAAACACACACAGAATGTACCAGTAAGGTAACTAATAGGTCTTAGTTTCCGTGTTTGTAAGGCAGAGTTAAGGTGACAAACCTGAGGTTCCTTAAATGCTGTAGAGTAAGTCAGTATCAGAGACAGTATTTCTTTGTATAAAAAATAATGTATTGTTTAATAAATAGCAATAGCTGATCTCAAAGCTGCCTTTGTTCTGTCCCTTTCTGAACTCTAACATGTTTCTTCAAAGGAAGGCTTTGCCCCATTGAGCTTTTGCCAATGTCAATAGCAGCTGAATCCCAAACTCACTGCATTCCTTTGCAAATGCCCCTTCAAGCCTGTCCCTCTTTTCCAATATCTTGACAGGTCTGTGTAAAAACTGCTAAAATAATTCCAATCACATGCAACACTTATAAAATTGGTAAATGAATTGTTAATCTTTATTGCCATTTTCACTTAACTCAGACTGAAATAACATGAAATGTGATATTCTCTGGTCTTTTTCCATCTCTGAGTGTTCCTGTTTGTGTGTGATGGATATCTTTTATTAGCTTATTTTCATGGGAAAATTTTCATTTTTATTTCCTGGTACTAGGAGTCCAGGGGAACAGATGATTCTAAACAAAAGAAGATGCAACTTTGCTTACATAGTTCATTTCCTTAATCTATTGTGAATTAGAAGATCAGTTTACAGGCAGTGATAAATGGATCTCTAAGCACCTTCATGGTGTCTCTTTTTTATTTCACTCTCTGGACCCGACCTTTAATCCTCATCACTGAAGATAATAACCCTTTTTCACACCACTGCAAAGATGTTAAAACCCAGTAACAGCAGTCTCAGAGCACATGGAGCAGTGCTAAGTTTCAAAATGATTAAAATAAAAAAAAGGGGGGGGGGGGAGAAGGGGAGCAGGGAGACCCTGCCCTTCAACCAATCAAAAAATAAACTTTTCTAAATTCATAATGTAAAATTTAGATGGGTCTTTCTTCATTAAATAGCATTCTCTTAACTAGTGATTTTACAAGTCTAAAACAGGTGCAACGTGTTATGCAATTTATGGATCCAAGTACCTGCCATAAAGTATTTTATGATGGTTGCATTCTGTGTTATTAGTAGCTGTCTTTTTCTGCAGCCATTGGTGTTTGATAATAGTCTTAAAACACCCAAAATTACTTACCTGCAAGCAACATTCCAGATAGTCCCTGTTGACAGTTTGAATAAGTTTAGTGCCCTTTTGTTGTACTTTACCTTCAAAACAAACTGATTGAACCATCAATAGCTCCTGAAAGCTGACAGAGGCATGTCATCTGGTCTAACCCTCTGATAGTAGGTTATCTGTGGGAGTTAACCTCCCTGCATTGTTAACTGAAATGTTTTATGTACTATGCAACTTTAGGATACTGCTGTGATAACCTTAGTAACTAAGTCATACATCACAGTAAAGAGATTTTGTGCAACAAATAACCCTGGATTAAATTTACAAGGGTTGAATTGATATTGTAAAGTGTTCATTCCAGGGCTTTGGTAATCCTTTCCTGTATTTTTTATGGCAAACTTGTGTTACATTTAGATTGAAACTGCATCTTCATATTTCTAGCTAAAATATATCCAGGAAGCCCGATGCTTTTCTTCAGCCATTTAATAAAAAAAGTATCATATTATTTTCATATAATGTAGATTAGTTTTATCCCACATTGAGTAAAAGGAATGTGAGTAAATGGGATTGTATTTTGAATCACCTTTTAAAAGAATTAATCGCTGATACACCTTTGTTCTACTGGTGGGGTAACCTTTAACTTTTTAATATTTGCCCTTCTTAAGGAGTACAAGTTAAAAGAAAAGAAAATCCACCCCAGACCTGTGACTTGTGGTGTATTTTGCTGTTTAGTTTACGTGGGATTGTTTTTTGGTTTTGTTATTGGAATTGGCAAGTACTGGTGCTAATTCTGTTTTTTGAAGTGCAGTCAGGATGACTTAAAAATACAAAAATACATTTGTATCAAGGAATGCTATTATAATTTTAAGCTCTTTTGAAATGATTGAGAGACTGACACTAGGGCTGTGATCCAAAGTCAGCATAGATGACAGTGCTGTCTTAGTCTGTTGTCATTTTTGTTGCAGCCTGCTTTTCAATGGCATATTTCATTCCATCATTAAACATTTGCTGATTTTCTAATACCGATGTTTTCTTCACCTGAATATTCATCTTTTCTCACCCTACACTTAGTGGGTGTCTTTACTCGTTTTTAGCTTCACTCTTCTTCACTCTTGACATATTGTTTCCTTCTGTACATGTCTTCATTTGAAAGAATCTGTTGTCATCAGAGCTTTTCTGCCAGTAATGCAAGATGGATAGCTTCTCCTCCACTGAAAGATAAGGGCCAGCAAAATGCCAGGGAGGACTGGAAGGGCAGCCAGGAAAGCTGGGAGGAGCCTAAGAATGTGTCAGTCTCATAGATCTGTAGCTGTTGTTTAATAAATGGTCTTAGGACACGTTCTGTTTTGTAAAGTGACTCTTCTTCTGCTATCATTGAAAGTCATAGATTGAGGATTCACATTTAAATTGTCTGAGCGTTTTCAGTTCATTTATTAACAATTTACAAGGCTGTTGCCTCAGAGGAAAGGTGTACTTGACGGAAAGGTTTATCTGCAGTATTAAATTTTGCTTGGTTGTAGAAGGGGAGTCTTTACAGTCTTTTTCACGTTTATCTGATCTTGAGAACAGTATTATAAGGTAACTCTTTTTAAAACACATTTGTGTGTGTGTGTGTTGTTCTTTCTTAAAATGTTATGTTATGTAGCGTTTTCTACTACTTTGGTATTTTTCCTCCCAGTGCCAGAAGGGATTGGTATGATTAGGAGGCTGTCTGACTGACTGGAGTTTTATGCAAAGCAGCTAGGCATAGGGAACATTATCAATCACCTTTCTACCCCCTGCCAGGAAAAGTCTGGCTCTTCCCTCGTTTTGCAATGTCTGCTTCACATTTGGTTGACTAAATGTAAATAGCATGTACTTGAGGTGGTTAGATATTTTGATTTGCCATGGTTGCGCGCCTTACTTTGTTTCTGGTCTGCCATGTTCTCTCCCTCTGCAAGCAAGGAGCCAATGGTATTTTTGAGGCTAAAAAGCTGCTGTACTTTGAGTAAAAAGGATAAACAGAATATAGTACTGATGGATCCTAACAAGAACTTTGAATTCTTAAAAGGTTTTTCATAAAAACAGTCTGTCCCTGTGTGCTTCTGCATTAATAATCCTACACCTGGGATCCATA
Organism: Chroicocephalus ridibundus; assembly: GCF_963924245.1. NCBI lineage: Eukaryota > Metazoa > Chordata > Aves > Charadriiformes > Laridae > Chroicocephalus > Chroicocephalus ridibundus. Next base: position 25,540,815 of record NC_086289.1, read on the forward strand.
TGCCATAAGGACACCTTGTTTCTCCGGCAGGACAAAATTGGAATTCTTCTTCCAAATGATGCCTCTATCAAAATGTAGTCCTGGAAGGCAGAGACCAGGAATAATTCTCCATGCTTTCTCTTGACAAATTCTTTTTTTTTTTTTTTTTAAAGTTAAGAGTTTTGAACAGTGACGTACACTCCTTTCAAGACAAAGGATGGTGTTTTAGGATGTGTGGTAGAATACAAATTGCACTTCTCCCTGATTTGCTGTTCATGTGTCTCTTATGTTGCTAATCATTATGTTTTTAGGAAAATATACTAAAAATCTGAAGAAGCGTTGGCAAATGAATGTTTTCTGAGAATTCTTTCAGAGAAGATAGCTGTCAGTTTCTCATGTCTCAGATTGGTTTTCCTCTGCAGTGTGGGATGGACTCTTTGGAATCACTCAAAAGTCCTTTTTCCAAACTGGCAATTCAAAACAATTTCCAATTTATTCTATTTCTGTATATACCTTATACCTCACTAATACCTATAGAGAACATACATGCCCATGGTGATAATTTTCGTATCTGTTTAATCCACACGACATTAAATTGTTATGGGCAGCTTACAGCAAGCTTCGTTTGAGCGAGCAGAGTAAGTATAATAATTTTTTACATAAGCTCTGTTGCATGAAAAAGGTGAACAGAGAGTGGAAACAAAGGCTGTTGCTGTTTACTGCTGTTATTTTTTAGTCATTTAGTCTGTGAGTATGTCTTTGCTTTTTACTGAATTTTAACTGTGTGCATTTTGCTATCCGTCAGATATTTTGTCCTGCACAAATTGACAAACCTGAAATTCCTCGATACTCGGAAGGTAACCAGGAGGGAGAGAGAGGAAGCCTTGGTAAGAGGTGCCTTCATGAAAGTGGTTAAGCCCAAGGATGCTAAGGTAGGAGCATAAATGGAAGAAGTAACAACGATGCGATTCATTAACACTGTTTTAAAATAACTTCAAAAACTTGTCTGCGTCTTTTGCTAAAGTAACAGACTAAACCTTTCAAATGAAAGGACTGGTAAATGTGGTCAGGTGAGGGACAAAAACCTTAGTAATTTTTCTGTGTTTTAATATCAAACTTACTGTTACATCTGGTTAATGGACTGTGGTTATGTTATCAAATTTCTGGTTTCCAACCTCTGTTTCGTATAACAAAGTAACTAATACGTGTCACTGAGCGTAAAAGAATATTTTTACCCTGTCTAAAGATATGTAACAACTGTGTGATATGCTTTTGTGAAAGAATGCAATTCTTCTGACAAGTTGTCCCCTGCCTTGTATGTTAAACGCAAATGTCTATCGCAGAGCTCACACCTATAGTGTTTATTGGCTTTTAGTGGACCAGCTGACTCTAATTTTGTATGATATTACTTAATGTGGTGTCCTGCTTATAAGCATTGACAACATCAGAGAGACAGTTTCAGTAATCTGAGCTTTTGATACCACTTGCATCAACTCTGGGCATACTGCACACTGCTGATGCAAACAGAATGCAAATGCGAATTCTGCACTTTCCCTTCTTTTCCCATTGTTGATCAATAAACGATAACAGCAATCCGAGCTTCAGACTGTTTTAGAGCTGCAGACCTTTCTTAAAACTCCACTCAAGTTTTCAGTCTACTTGCTTTCTGTTTGCTGTTTTGTTCTCTAAAATATACCATCAATAATTTATTGCAGATTTCCAATAATGCTGAATAATAATGTAGCAGTTATGGAAATGCACTGTTTGGTAGCATAACAGTGTTGCTAGATAAATGCATTATCACAAGTACAATTGCAGTGCATAACAAATTAATTCAGACTGATTCATTTATAACTACTAAAATGTTAACATTTTAGCAGTAACATTCTGATACAAGCATAGCTTTGATATATTGTTTACTACTGCCTTTGGTTATTTCAGCTTCGTATATGGAATAAATGAAATAATTTATTTCTAAGCTGTTGTGGATATCTTATTCACAGCAAACCATCTCTGCTGAATCTGGCCAATGCAACAGCTGAAATGTGTTAGATATAGCATGTTGTCTTCTTTTATAATTCTTATCTAATCAGATTTTGGATCTGGAGAAGCAATTTTAAAATTTTATTAGTAATTAGACTTTTCATTTAAGAGTCTGCTTTTTGAATTTTAACCAGCTTAATAGTGTAGAAGAAGGAAAAAAGTGTCTGTTTTTTAAATTTGAATTTCCTTTTCTGGATGAAACCTCTTTTTAAGTCAATAGCTAAGGGTAAATTACTTCACAAATATAGGGATAACATCTTTACTTTTTATATCTGTAATTGAACCTTTTGTATAGTTTTGAATTATTTACCCACTAAGTCTTATGATAAAACAGACATTTATTTCAGCAAATTTGCAGAAGGCTCAAATTTGCTGTTGTTATTGCCATACTAAAGGGTTTTTTTTCTTCTTTATAAATGGTTTGATACAAATTGCTGATGGTAAAATCATTGTAAATGCTTTTCACGGCATGAATTAATGCTTCTTAAGGTGCTGCAAAATTACCCTCATCATACAATATTATATACATATTACAGAAGTGGCTAATTTAAAATAAATATTAAATTGGATGCGGAACAGATATTATAAACCTCTTAAAATTGTTTCGAATTTGTGCTTGTTTCCTAGGATATTCATGCTTATAGTAGGCATGCATGCAAATTCTTTTTATGTCTGAGAACACTCAGAGTCCTCTCTGGATATATGTTTTCAGATGCAGATATGTGTGTATGTATTTTATATATAGGTGTGTGTATAGCTATTTATAGCTATACTCAAAGACCAAAACAAGCGGCATTCCTCTATATATCACAAAAATCATGTGCACAGTAACTGTACTTTCAAATTCTATCATATGTTATGTATTGAATACATAATAGTTTGTTGGGTTTTTTTTATTCTTCAGCCTTCAGGTTTCCTGAATCTTGTGCTGTCTGTTCATTTGTTCCCTTCTCATATAGTTATTGAGATTTTTGACCGGCTTCAGCCAAATTTAACAGGCAGCCAGTGGTAATATATTCTAGGCTTTCTGAAACTAGTTAGAGGAGAATAGACGTTGAACCAAGCCAAGAGGAAGACTGCAGCACATCTAGTATTGGTTATCAGAAAAACTCCTTAAGACGTTGACCTAGTGATTTAAGACCCTGATGATAGCGAACTTCCTAAGAATGCTTTTTTCCTTCCCCCTAAGGTAGTAGCCGCTGTGTCAGCCTACGCTTGCCAGGAATGGAGTTGGAGTTATTAGTATTCATGTTGGTGAATGCTGAATGGAAATGTTCTGCCAGATGTCGTAACAACAGTGAGCCTATCAGACTTGCTTTTTCAGAGACAAAAAAAAAAAAAAAAAAAAAAAAAAACCAAACCAAAAAAAATCCTAAGTTAGGTGAGGGTTTTTTTCCCCATTATGATAAGCAGGAGATGGTATGGCTTATTCAGCATAAAAAGCAGACTGATGATCTAAAGAGGCTGTGATGTGGGGAGTTGTTTTCATTTTAGTCTTGACATGAAATACTTGGGAGAGCAAAATACCCCACCAAGAAAAAATACACAAAATGAGAATAAAAGCAAGAAATTTCCATCTGACTAGCTTGTGTTTACTCAAATGCAAAAGTATCTAGCAATCACCAGTCATCACTAAGTCATAAATATTTTATTTTGTATAAATTTTTTTACTTTCATTTTTCTCTATTTTTTTTTCATTTTTTTAACAGAACACTGCACTTTCTTGTGCTTTGCTTCATTTCATCCTTTGTTTAAAATGCATCTGTTTGTGATATGACTGTCTTACAGAAAGAGGCAGTCATTTATTAGAAAACAGTTTAATGTTAGAATACAGTGTTCCATCTCACTATGTGTGAGCTAAACTTCATTATTCTGTGATGTTTATGTTTTCTTTTGTCAAAATATTGAATACTGTATCATGCCTGATTTTAATAAAGATTGGGTAAGCCTGGCTGGTTAAGAGGCATTGAGCCACATGAGGAAGCCTTGTTTAATGACCAGACCATGACCTCATTTCACTGGCATAAGTGTAGATCAAAGTGGAAGATGCCTGTCCGGTGTGAAGTGTGTTTCTGGGCATGACAGCACTTCACATCAGAAAGACAGCTCAAGAATACGACAGTCAAAATTGCTTAATTATGTCCCAGCTTTGTAATTATTCATCCCTGCTTCTACAAAGAGTACAGTTGTCATTTCTTGACATAATTATTTAAAACTGTACCCTTCTGTGGTTTATAGGTATATGAATTGTGCTTCCAACTGTTTCGTCTTTAAAACTTAGACATGCAAAACAGAATGTGATTTGAGAATACATTTTAAGACTCCATATTTTTATTTTGCATGGGATATAAATAAACAAAATGAAATTATGATGTATCAAAGCACATCATAATTTCATATTTTAAAGGTCTATATTCATGATCATTTAATCTAGATGATAAAATGTGGATATATCCATTATATCTAAAGTGTGTTGCTATGAACAGATACACACTGTTGTAGGTCTTTAAATTTAATTGCTGAATACTGGGTCAGTGCACTTGCTTTTATAAAATACATATATTTCCCGGTATTTTGCAACCCCTCTGACAACAACTATTTTTTATCTTACTACATTTTTAAAGTTAACATTTTTATCAGTTTTATTTATACTGGCAAAAGCAAGCAGCGTGCATTTAGTCACATGTAACAGTCTGGTAGCTTATAGGACCAAATCATCAGCGGGTATCCATGGGTACTTCCAAGTGACTGACTTAATATTATGTGGAGTTATTCTGCTTTCTTGCAACTTTACCAAAAGCATCTTGTCCAGTGGGTTTAAAGGAAACTCTGTACAACAAAAGTTGGCAGTATAGGTGTTTGGAATACATGGTTTTCATCACAAGTTATAATTATGTAACCTGATTTGTTCTCTAAGGAGCTAAGCTGGAGACACTTAAGCAGAAAGGCAAGTCTGTTATCTGTGTTTCACATAATGAGTGTATGTGATTCCTGCTCACGCTCTTACTTGGAGGGTAGAGTGAGATTATTTTATAATTTTTTATTATTTTTATGATTTTATTACATATTTTGGCAGTACAGCTTAAGAAATAAGGTGAGCTAAAATCTACAGTGTTGCTTTCAGCTCATTGTCAGTATTCTTTTGCTTAAACTCATAGGAAAAGCTCGTTATCAAAGTGACCAAAGCTGATATATGCTTTTTCAAATTCTGTTAAAATCACATGAGGCATACGGAGTGATTTTAGTAATTTTTGTCCTTAACTGTTTAACAAGAATTGTATTTTTTTTAAATAGCTATATCCTATCTGCTTCCAAGAATTTTGGCAAGGCATTTTTTCTAATATATCTCATGTACCTTCTTTCCCCTCCCTAAATTAGGAAAATGGGGCTGGTTTTAAAAAGTAAATAAAAGGTGACACATAAACCTTTGGAGAACATATGCATTGCTCACATTTTTTTTCCTGTTATCAGCACCAATGTGTAGAGGTCTTGGCTTATGAATTTACAGCATTTAAAGTACATATAGAGCAAAGGGCTTTTAAAGTGTAAAGAATCATTGTGTCAATGAACTGCTAGCTAGTAAGATACCTCTTTGAGAGAGCATCTACATAATAGGGTTTTTTATCATGCAGATGTCACGGTTTCACGTACTAAAACTGAACAACGTCATGAATTTCAGCCTCCAACCTAGACTGATGCATTAAATAACATTGACTTCAAAGATGTTGTAGCAGTCATGCTACTACTTGGCACAATGAAGTATCCGTTTTGCGATTTGGACAGTTGAAGTATTTTAAGCAAGAATCCATAACACAATTGGCTCATAATCCCCTAATGACTCATCAAAATTAGGAATAGAGAATATTTGAAAAAAGCGCCAAATTTTATATTTGTATGTGTGAACACTTTGGCAGTTTAGAAGAAAACATTATGAGTAGGATCTGCCAGATACAAGAGTGGTATTTGCTAGAACTAAGGTGGCAGAGCTAAATTCAGTCATTTAAAAATTTTCATTGTAAAAATCCCATTATCTCAAATAAATGCCATGATCCAAAACAAATTTAAGCAAACATACCTAAATAAAAAATTTATGAAATATTTTTCTGTGAATAACACTTGCATTTTTTTTTTCTAAACCGGTGGATTTTACTTCTTTTCTAAAACTGGGGCATGACATCTTGCACTAAGCCTTTCTTTGGCCTGCGGGGGAATAGGTATATGGTAGAATAAGAAATAAGAAAAGCATTGTGAAATTCCAACAATAGGAAGTGGTCAAGGTCTTGGAGAAATGAGAGAGATTACATTAGATTTTTCCTTCTGTTTTCCAAATCCTTATGGTATACTGATGACATTTTCATTTGTTTTTATTTGATTTAGAAGTTTAGATTCTTGTATGTTGGTATTATCCAATTAGTTGAAAAGAAGACCAGAACAAACGTTTGGATACGATCCAATCCTTGAAACATCAAATAGTATTTTCTGCCTCTCTGTCTCTGAGAATATCCCCTTGATAGTCACATTGCAATAATAGCCATCTATTTGGTATTGGTACACATGTTGTGAGCTCACCACAAAGCACAGTAAATCCAGAATTGGAATTTGAGCTGTGATATTAATAAATTCAAGAATACTTTGTTCAAAAGTCTTTAAAGAGGTCGCTAAAGCTGTCCTCAATTTTTGTAGCAACAAAAAAATCAGTTCTCAAGATATGGATGTATCTTGATTCAAGGTTGAGAGATAAAATCTGCTATCACATGTTATGGTACTTGTAGGGTAAAATAGTGACATGAGATGTTGAGAAAGGGGAAATCTAATTATTATGGCTGTGCAAGTGATAAAGGGCTTAAGGGTGTGAGTGAGAAATTATATACTAGACTAATAATCAGAAATGTGGTAGTTCATCAAATGGCTAATTAAGTTCTACAGAAGACACCTGTTAAGACACTATGGAGAATGATATGTGGACCTGCAAACATACAGTTACAGTATATAAGAATACAAGTCAACAAGCAGTGCAACTATAGTTTGGATCTTGCCTAATATGTGTTCTTTGGATGAAATAATTCCATAACTAGCAATATGTGATCATTTCTTTTACATTTCCTTTGATTATATATGGAATTAAATGTGCATATGAAGGAGAGCCATGGACTTCATTCTTTGGTTCAAGTTATGGTGCAATAGATCCCACTGTCTTTGCATATGATCAATAATAGATCACTGTTGCACTTGCTACATAGCATTTTATTCTAGTGCAGAAACCTAACAATAAATTCGATCTGGCTGTGAATTTCTGCATTATGTGAGGAAATTCCTGCTCCTGATAAAGGTGGAATTAAGAACCTCATCTAGAGCAGTCTGCTAAGGCCAGTTGGTAAAGAGTTGCCTTCACAGTGCCTGCAAGGGCAGCTGCATTAAAGAAAACTGAAAGGCAGGCTTGGAAAAAGAAGCCAACAGAGGGAAGAAAAGGGTCAGCATCCAAAAAGGAAGCAAAGGCAGTTGTGATAGTAAAGTTGAAGATCGGAATCTGAATTACAAAGAGCTTGGAAAGTAAGAAGCTTGCATGCAATACGTTAACCTGCAAGCAAAGACATTTAAAGGGAGTTGATTGGTTTTTTTTCTGTATTTTGTGTCTTCACATATGACAAACCACGTGGTTAGAGAGGAAGAACCTCAGTCAGTAAATGAGAGAAAAGCAATGAGTTTTAACAATGGGGACTAGGCTGCAAACATGCAGCTGCTGAAATAGCAAAGGAATGTGTTCTCTTCGCTTAGCCTGCTGTAATTCCAGCTGTTGAGAAGGAAGAATAGACATGTGTGGGTCATATGTGTGTTAGGGTAGGGGGAAAGACTCTTCTTCATTGTTTGTTCTTGTGGTGATAATTCCTGAAAAAACTGATATATGTGTAGTTCTTTGGCAAGGCATTATGTGGACTACATTTCAGTATCTAATCGCTATTGAAGATATAGAATGCAAAAGGTGATGTCTCTTTCCTAAAATTATTCCTTTAAAACAAAAAGTATATGATTGTCATGAAGCCAGTGTCCTTTTAGCCATTAATGATCCCAATGCACTTTTCACATAGGAAGGGGTGTTACTGCTGAAGCCCTGGCCTGATTCCAATTCAGGTAATTACATTTTGCCTCCATGGATTTCTCTGCAGTCTCAATTTACTAAGGCATTCTTCTCCACCTTCTGCCCTAAACTGTTATGTAGTGTTGCAGTGTGCTAGTTAACCAGCTGCTACTTTGCACCTGAAAGGTGTCTGTCTTTCAATAGGAGTGAGCAAATTGATCCCTTTGTAAGACATATTTAATATTTGTAAAGCACTTGGACGTTCTCTGACTAATGGCAATAAGCACTGTATATCATTAATGCATCCATTTAATTGAAAAAGCTAGCATGACAACTTGTTTATTACTGCTGTTGGGTTTTTTTAATTATTATTTTTATTTTTTTTCTATTTGTGGGTTCAGAACTATGGAAACTTTGGTTATTAGATGCTGCAAGCATATGGTCTGGCTTTTGTCTTGTGATCACCCTGGTCAGTCTACTTACCAAAATGCCATACAGCAGAATGTAATACTGTGATATCAGACAGTAGGGCAAGAATCATGATTGGTTTAAATTCCCAATGGATCAATATGGCTAGAATTTATCCTATAAGTTTTGTTTCTTTTTCTTTTGGAAATGGAAACACTGCTGCTGTACAAGCAGAGCTCACTGCATTCTTCTGTAGTTCCTCTTTTCCAAAAAACTAATGCAATGGATCTAATTATCATACAACACCACTGTTAGGCATAGGGCTTGTTCATATGTTGCATTTTGTCCAAAAAAAGATTGTATTTAATATGGCATTGGCAAAACTCCGGGCCAGCTTATGTCTGTTCTTTTGTTCCTATGCGTGATTCTTTTTTTTTTTTTTTTCCTGGATTTTGAGGCACTATACGTCTCATGTACTCTCAATCATGTTGGTGAGTCATTCCCATTGAAATAGTAGTAGTCTTAAGCACGATGGTTAGAATATATGTTAATTCCTAGCCATGAAACAAAGGTCCAGTTATAAAACATTCTTTTTTTTTTTTTTTTTTTCTGAAAGCTGCTTGTCACAGCAAGATTTCTGAGAGAGAAAATCAGTGGCAAACTACCACGACCAAAGGGTCTACTTGTAATTTTGTAAATGTGAAGCATCTGTTTCAAAAGTTGGAAAGCACTGTCATGGCTGAGTTCTTATTTATTGTTTGGTTTGACTACGATTGCATGTCATATAGTTTTCACAGTAAGCTTTGCAGTGTATATATATGCTACGCTAAGACCTGGCTTCGCTGTTTCGCTGACCCATCAAAAGGTCACCAGCTGTTAAAGGTGGTCACAAGGGCCACTGCAAATGAAGACAAAAATGATTTTTTGTGTCATCTTCTCAGTAGTGTAACTTGCAGTAAGGGACAGTGTGCTATCAGGAAGATCACGATGTAAACAAAGTTATGTTTTACATTAACTTAATCAAGTCCATTAGCATCCTCTCTGTCAGATGTTATACTGCATGGTTTTTTGAAAGGTGATTCTCAGGTACAAAGCAACATTGTGTGAACTTTGAAATAATTTTTTATATCATGCACTCATAATTGACTTGTTCTTTCACACCAGCTTATGTAGCACATAGTTTTAGGTTGTTGATGTTTTGAAGAAGGAAAAAAGAGCTAAAGGTTTACAGAGTTTTAGATAATAAGATTTGTTTAATTGAACATCCATGTTCAATTTAATATCCATGAAATGGATAGTTGCAAGTCACATTATATAGATTATAATAGTTGTTGTCATTACATCTCTGTGTATTCTTCTGTTTTCCAGTAGTCTATTCTCTTGTTGGTAAATCCTAGGATCTAAATTACTGAAAGCTTCCCCCGGTGTTTTCAGGGTAATTTTTCTGTATTTCATGGTGCTTTTCTATTTCTTTGCTGTAAATTTCTTCCTTATTTCCTCTTGCCTTCTTTCCCTCTCCTTGATTCTTAGGTAGCATGAAAGCTGAGTAGAAATTATTTATTTGGAACATTTTACCAGATCTTTGTGATTTAAACGACTATATTCTTTTTTCTTCTTTTCTGCCTTGAAGTACTACTTTACTTCATTAACGTACATTTTTCAAGAAACTTTCTCTTATGATGTAGTTGACAACTTTGTGGTAGTGAAGTTTCTATATCCAGACCAAAGAAGTAAATAAACAAATAAGAAATAGAGTGCCTTCAACATGTCATACTCTGAAAATTGTTATTCTCATAGTATTCTTTGATTTTGCTTGCCATTAGCAAGATGGTTTTGGTTACACAACGATATTTTTAATGATGTCTGTGATAATTCTGTTGTCCCTGATTCTACAGAAGTGGATTTTGTCTTCCATGTGTTTCTTTTTGACATCAGTGGGATCGTGGTCAAAAAGAACAGTCTACAGGGATCTGCAGGTTGCAAGTTCGTGTGAAGACCTAAGTTATATTGGGGGTATAAAGGACCATGCGTTTGTCATATAAAATGTGGTGTAAGCATATTACATAGCATCTAACTAAGAAATTAATCGTAGATTGTTTTTAGTGTTGCCACAGTCAAATTAGATGGATGGAATGAGAGGACAGGAACAAAAGAGGAGGTAAAATGAATGCACCTGGTATCGGCTAATATTTCTAATCACTTTGGAAACAATGAAAGCACCTGAAAATATCAGTCTATTTCAGATACCCTAAAGTATACAGCAGGTCCTTGTAGGGATGGCAGATAAGTATCTATGGAAGATGCAAGCTTTTCTGGAGCCATGGGCCCGGCTACTATAGAGTTGGCTAAAGTGACAGTAGAAGCTTGTGTTTAAGCAGCTGAATCCTGCCTTTCCTCTTACGCTAAAAGAGGGACCGTGTGCTGCAAAATATTGACAGGTCAAGAACACCAGAGCATTATAATAATAATCCTCCCCTGCACTAATGCCAGCCAGAGCATGGTCCAAGAGGCACCTAGGGCTGGTACTGTTGAGGTCATCTCCTAAAAGCTCAAGTATATCAGTTATTCGCTCTTCATAAATGACTAAGAACATGACCAATTTGTAGCTGGTTTATGAATTATTTCAGGAAAAAGAATTAATAATTTCTTTTCAGAGAAAGACTAATATTTCTCCCCTTGTCTCCACCCTTACCAGAAATGGCCAAAGGGATATTTTGTAAGAAATCCTGAACTTTTTTGTCTAATGAGTTTCTAAAACTGCTCCCTTTGTCAAAGAAAAAGGATGCAGCACAGTTTCATCTGCTCCCTTAAAATCATATTGAACTTTGATTCTGGTTCCAGTTCCTGAATGTTAGTTGAAGCTAATGCTAACGTCATCATGTTAAAATACAGGGAGAATAATTTTACTGAATTCTGTGCCTGGCTGCAGAACATGGTGCTAATTACAGCTTGTCCTAAGCAGGCTGGTCATTGAAAATCTCACCTAGTTTTGAACAAAGCAACAGATTTTCAATTGACTTTAGGGGCAGTGGAATAGTTTTTATACAGTCAGTCTCTGGACCTGGAATCCTTATTGACCTAGGTGAAAGGCACAAACTTATCCTGATCCGAGCGCCCTTTAAAACTCTTAAGAAATCTTCCACCAAAATCATACGTTGTGATTTCTCTGAACTTTGAATTTTCATTTTTTTCTTTTCTTTTTTCTCTTTTTTAAGTTTTTCCTGTCCAGTTTACAGACCAATGTTTTAACTTTGTTGAAAACCTTGACTGAGGAGCATTTTGCCCATCTTGCAGACAATGGATCTGACAGAAAACATTTAAGATTTGGTGACTTTGGTTACATATCCTTGTTTCAGGGGAAAATGAAGGGCTTCTACGGTGGATAAAAAGCTCAAAAATATTTGAGGTATTCTGTTTGAAGGAATTAGTGAAAGTATAAAGCTTTTTCAGTAAATCATTGTCCTAATTTATCTTTGTTATTCATAGCATCCAAGGACAAAATGTTCACAGGAAAACACACAAATTGTTATTAACTCTGCCATTAGGAACTTCTCTGATAAATAAAGAAAATTTCAATCATGTTTCAAAAATGGCATTTCTGTGAATCCTGTTCTGTGAATGATCTGTTTTGGAGCTAGGGTTTCTTGTGACTTTAGCTGGCAGGGAATTTGTCCTTAAGTTACATGTGTTTAATTTGTAAGTATATTTAAGGTATACTTCAATCCTAATGTATCGAATGTCATTATATCAAGGCGCCTTGTGAACGCATGTGCATTGTCCCAAAGATGATTCATTTCTCTTTCAGCCTTGGTGGGGCTTGAAAACGTTATGCATTCTCTCTTGTAAAAGAACTTGTGGCATATTTGCTTAATGATTAAATTACCATTGCCTTTGTGTTTCTAATTTTTGAGCTTGAAGCAGAAGGAGATGAAGTTTTCTCTTACATCAATACAGCAAAGTATCCTACATATCTTGCTCTGGCAAGTTTCATTAGGAAATGTATCATTTGGGTTAAAATAAGAAGTAAATTCAGGATTGAGAAATTAAGACTTTTTTTTCCTTTTCCCACATTGTAAGACTAAATATACAACTTTGTTCACATAACGGTTACAAACAGTTCACTGTGTAGGCCAAATGCTCTCTAATGCAGTAAAATTAAGAAATAATATGCTTTGAAAGTGATTTATGAGTGTGGTTAAACTGCCAGATTTACAAAGAAATAGTTCAGATCTTGGGAAGCCTCAGGAGTCACGTCAAAAATGAATTTGACCATGATTTAAACTGCTACTTTTCTTACATGACATTTAATATGTGTACTTTGGAGGCCCATATGTCTTTAATAAAATAGCATTAAGTTTTAAATATGATATGAATGCAGTCAGTTTCTAAATTCATAACCTTTTCCACAACTCCAAAATGCTAACCAATAAGGGAGTCATACATGCAATAAAACATAAACCTTAGAAAATAGTTTTTTATTAGAACGGTTAGACAGTTGGCAGCTGTGTTGTAATGTAATAAATACATGCAGCCAATGTGGGTTTATCAGTCTTTGTTTACACTGTAAGCAACTGGGACCAGACAACTAATTATAACTGAGGACCAAAGGTCATGAAAAGTATATTTTGTCCAGTGAAAGTGTACTTGCTAGATGAACTTTATAATGTTAAGAAAAGTAATTTATTAAATAAGAAAACACTATAGTATGCTTCCCAGTTGAATTTGTCTGAGAGTATAATGTTTATTAGAGAGTCATATACTTTCAAGACTGTTCTTGAACTACTAAGTATTTCAAAAATTATGAAAAGACATCCACAGTTTACAAAGGATTTCAATGTTTAGCAAATGAAGGCCAAAAGAATTCAGTGTTTCATGAAAACAGGAATATGGGAGTCTGGTCTATGCTGAAGTTTATACGCAATAGCAAAAGAATGTTACCAAGTTTTGGGGTGTCTTTCTTTGCAATGTGAGGTTATTTTATTAATTTTGTTAAAATAATGCGTTTTAAGATTACTTTCTGAAACAGAAGCTAGCCCACAGCAAAACCAGCTTTCTAGATAGCTTGAGCTTTTATTCAGAACAACAGATTCTGGTTTGTTTGCTGAGTTACCCATTTATTCAACATGCATAGAACAGTACTGCAAGCCTGATCACATATTCTAGGTAGTCTGACACTCTAATGAAAGCTATTGAAATGGTGTGGGAGTTGGGAAAAGACAGATTTTATGTGTACTCTTAAGAGTGTGTGGGGGTGGGGGATAAAAACTTGATTGTGGTATACTTTTTTCTCCAAAATGCTTTCAATGATTAGATTTCTGGTTAGTGTGGTTCTAGAAAAATGGAAAAAGCAAATTAAAAAAGTCTGCTTTGAGATGTATTACAAAGCATATATTCAAATGCTAATCTATAGTCCTCCAGAATTATGGGTCCCCTAGAGCATCCAGAAAATTATTAACAGCATGTAATCCAGCTCAGTGTGAATGCATCTTTACTCTGTTAGCCAAATCTTTACATAATATAAATCATTCTACCTATAAAAGCACAAATATGTTATTGTTCTCAACAGGCAATTTAATGCAGCTATAGGGAGGAGAATAAGAGAAAAGAAGATTACAAGCTAGCTGATCATGCTTTTATTTCTCTTAAATCTCTCGGCATTTCTCTGTGGTTGTACTTGTTTAAAGATTGTACACAACTGTGCTGTCTATATGATTTGGAAAGCAAATCAGCCTAAATATGAAGTTTCAATGGGTGTAGTTTTTAGGAGATTTGATACGTTTATCACAAATATACATTTTACCCCAGAAGCAGTGCTGAACCTGTAATCTTTTTTTTTTTTTCTTATAATTCTCTCGAAGACTTAAGTTCTGCTGGAGAAAGCTCATTTATATTTGCCACCCAGTTGTGCAGCTTTAGCTGCAGAAGAGCTATTAAAGTTAATTATTTTCTTGAGGTTTTTATCAAAAGGACTATTAGTGTGAATACACCAAAAAGTATGTGAATGAGGAAAAAAACCATTTTATTGAAATAATACACAACTATCTCCAGTCGTGCTGTGGAGTCAGGATCCTGCTCCAATGGCATTATGTGAATGTGACCAAGTTTATCTGGTAATTCTTGTAAGCAAGGAGGTGAATCCACTGTAGCCCAAGTGTGTGGATTGGGGTCATCTTTCGTTATTGCATTCTGCTGTCTTTTCCCCTGCTATTATTTTGCCACCAGACTGTGGCTTGTGACTCTCACTGTAAAGTTTTGCATCTGTAAAAAATAACAGTGCTTTGTATTGGTTTTATTATTTTCTACTAAGCATGGTGTATGGGTACTACCTAATCACCGATGACTGGAAATTTATTTAAAATGTTCAGATATGAGTAAGCAGTCAGCCTATTATTATTATAAGTTGCCAACAGAAAATGTGAGCTAAATGTTTGAAGTGAAAGGTGGAGTTATTAACACCAGAGAAGTAGTCTATCTAGGAAAAAGAAGGGAGTGGTAGAGGCAATGAATGTTCCTGTTCTACCTGTTCTCGTCAAACCCATCAGGCACAAACTGGAAGAAACTGTACATAGTTCTGTGGAAAAATCTAATTCCTGACTTTGAAACAGAATGTCACATGCATGTTTTGCAGTTAGCTACAGGTCAAGTCCAATGGATTGCTGAACATAAAGCAAAAATATCTGTGCTGCGGGGTCTTGGAGCCATTCTTGGAGAAGTTGCTCACTTTGCATGCATTTTGGCAGGAGTTTTGTGCTTTGTTTCATATTACATATTGTTCCAGAGATGTCTAACAGGCCACAATATTAATGCGTCGCCCCAGGTCTCCTCAAATTTATAACTATGTTGCTTCTGTATAATGTCACCCAGCTTTTCCCCTTCTCTTATGTGATGATTTTTCATATCTTTATGGTCTGAATAAGAGTCTACAGTGCTATTTACTTCTAATTAACAAGTCAAGGTTTTGTGTGCAATTTTGAAAGATGGAATGCTTATAACAAGACTAGGCAAAAGCACTGTATGTGTGGCGCAAAACTCTTCTTTCATATGAAGGAAACCTTTGAATCAGCTTTTATTCCTGTTGAGTAGACTCTGAAGGAGTAGTCTGCTGTGCTGAGCAAGAGAAACAAACGTCCATCTGTGCCATGTCAAATGGTCTTTCCAAAGCAGAACCCATTAAAATGTCTGCATGTGTGATTCTAGTTTCAAAACAGCCAAACAATAATTCTCGAAATATAAAGAAATATTGCATTGGCAAGATTTTCAAGGCAGGTATAGAGGCGATTTGCTGATAGGAGTACTTTGGATTTTATTGTTTATCTCTGACAGTAGAGAATTCTTACGAGGTTAGAAAATAATTCAGATTGTGAATAGAAAAATATCATTAAATTGAGTGCAGGTACCGGGCCAGAATGGAACATGGTTTCTCAGTAAAGGATACACCTAACTTTCTGGGAAGCATTGCTGTAAGGTCATTGACAGTTGCAAAGTAAGGAAAGAAAAAGAATAGAATGGATTTTATTTTTCTGATTTATTTTTGAACATGAAACTAGAGATGTTATTTTTCATAGCAACTTCTTGATTTCAAGGCAACAGCCACATAGCTTTTGGGTCTTTTTCTCCACCATATGTTTACCAGTTTCTCTGGAGAAAACTTCTGAAGAACTGTTATTTATGTCAAGTGCTCTTTTTCTCCGCCCTCTCCTCCACCTCCCCCCGAGCAGAAATGAATAGATGTGTTGTTGGTAGAGAACTTACTTCGTTTGTCCTCTTGAGGTCATATTTTGGCAAGTGGGAAGTCTATTTTTTGATTTGATAAACCCCTAGTGGGATATGGTTTGGCTCGTAAAAACTGCTGTATACAGAGCCAATGGTTGTCTTGTCCTTTACAGCCTGGTCTTCTACCTTCTGCCCAGAATGCGGGGGAAACCAATCATCGATGGTTGAGACAGTGTCATAGTAGGACTACTGAAAATTTATGGAGCTCTAATTAAACCTAAAATGCAGTAATTCAAGCCCTATATATCTTGTGTAATACCGCTACAGTGAAGTTAACATGAGAGCTGGTGTGGTCTGTGAGAACAAGGCACATACGTAATATTATTTGCAGTTCTACAGCTGGGAAGCTATTATGTTGCAATCTAGACTGTCCGTCGATCCCAAAGTAGGTTCATGGATGCTAATTTCAAGTTTATTTTCAGTCAGGGGATGTCAAAATGTTGTACGTAGATAGACCAGCTATTGCAAATTTGAAAATTCAGATATCTTTTTTTGGCTTATATGTGGAGAAAAGGTTCAACTGAAGATTTGGCCTATACTACAGTTACCTGAAGATGAGAGTAGTCTCTTCCAATCCCTGTATCGATAATAATGATGAAAACACTGCATTATCAGGGGTAGTGTTTAGCTGCATACATGATATATCTGTTCTGTGTGGCAGAAAATATTATTCTTTCATACGCTTTCTTAAAGAAATAGATTAATCAAATTCTAATATGCCATGTAAATTGAAAATGGTAGTTACTTGATCTCAAGGTGGAGAAGATCTTAAATTGATGGTGTATCATTTTCTCATCTGTAATATTGGCATGGTGGAATAATTTTAGTTGGTAGAAACTTGCTGTAGTGGGAATAAAATAAATAATTTACTTATCCTGTGGTTGAACTTCTGGGCCTATGCTGTAGGGCCACCCCTTTGTATCTTTGTAAAATCCTGCCTGCAGTGCGGTGGCTAGAAACGATTTGCATTATCAGTAGAGACAGGATTTCATGCTTTCTCTTCTGCACTATTAAAAGAAATACTTTTCTGATGTAATTTCTATCAGAGAAGACTTTTTTTTTGTTTGTTTGTTTTAAAAGGGAGAATGGGCTGTGTGTTTTGCTTTTGTGTAGGCTTTCAGTGCTGGTTCTTCTCCACTCAGAAACAAGTCAGAAAAATAGCATGATCACTTTTTCCTTTGTTAGGGGTATGGTAAAGAGCTATCTATCAAGAAAAGCAGATGGGCCAGGTAAGAAGAAAATCTTATGCTTATAAGGCAGCCTTCAAGTATAAGATATCTCTGTTGGAAGGCTGATAGCATGGCCCTAATGTGAATCTTGTGTGCAGATTCAGATATATGTTTGTGTGCTATTACCAGCCCTTCAGGATTTAAAAGTGTTTTTTTGAGGGCTAAGAGCTGCATTGTCTTTATAAAATCTCTTCTTTCTCCAGGTTCTGTATATGTTGAGAAGTCTATTAAAGCCCCGTGTCGGCTCTGCTCTTTGTGTGAAGTCTTTATAAATATTTATACAGCCCTACTGAGGAAGAGTCAATCCATTAGAATGCTTTAGGCTAAGATTAGCACTTGTGAAGCCTATTTAGCCAGATACAAGTTTACTTTATTTAATAACATTAAAGAGATAGTAAAAGAAAGCTTTATCAGATAGTGGTAAGATCCATGAAGCAGGTTTATTAATGTCTAACTATCAAATTATACTTGCCTCAGAATTCATGGAAGTAGCAGAGTAATTGCCTGTTTGATTTGAGGCAGATTAGCATGTTTGTTAACGTTGAAGCTGCTTCCCATGTGTGCAGGTTCTTGATGAGGTCGCCAACAGCCAGCCCTGCTTTCTTGACTCCCATACCTAATGGAACAGTGCTGGTCTGAGATTGTATGGCAGATAATGCTGATTTCTTTCTTTTTCCTTTTCCTTCTGAAATACATACAATTCCTGATTTTATGGCATTCATGCAGAAGTATCTTGTGATTCATAGTTGACTCATGGAGATATCTATAAATCAATGAATATTTGTGACAGACAACTTGTACACAGAAATGGAGTGAACCAGCATCGAGGTAGTGATATTGGGAGCCGTAGGTCTGCTACTGGTCCAACGCTGCTAGCAGGATGAAGATTCCTTGTATTACTGTTAATTTTTAAGATAACGAAAAAAATGTGTATTTTTGCATAGTACAGACCTCTGGTAACATTGGTGACAAATCTTCCAGGCAGAAGCATAACTTTATGGTTTTTCTTGTAGGCTTATATAAAAAGTAAGTATATACTTTGTGTACTGTCACATGTGCCACATAAGGGACACTAGCCATTCACGTGTGGATATCTATTTATAGTAATCATCCAACCACAGATCTCTGAAACAACCATTTCCTTTAATGCTATATATATTTATTATCCTTGAATCTCTGGTATGTTTTCAGAATCTTATGGTATTCTCTTGGCAGCAATATAAATGAAAGAGTAGTAGCTCGTGAAACCATCGTATTGTCATATTTTAGGTATACCCTGGAGTTGAGGATTATACAATCCAGAAAACAGTTCTTCCTATTCCTTTGTTCTCTTTTTCCCTCCCTGTATCTAGAACATGTTGGTCTAAATTCCTTCTATGTCACTTAGAGAAAGAGGCTTTGAGAGACAGTTGTTGCAGTGTGAATCTTCATTCCTTCTAATTCCTGTCTCTGAAATAGGAATTGATGAATGCAGTTCCTCAGTTCAGAGCCACTCCCACCACACATTGTTTTTTTCTTTTCTTTGGAGCAAAGACATTCAGATCTCCCTTTCTATCTCTTTCTACCTGTCCTTGCTTCCCAAAGTAGGGCAGTCTGACTCTCATATAAATGGTAGGATTTGGTACAATCTTAAAGATTATGTCAGAAGGGCATAATCAAAGTACTTTTATAGAGCAAATGCAATAATACTGAAACATTTATTTTTTTTTTGCAGTCACAACATTTTGGGTTAGTTTGCTGCCTTCTGTGCCTCCCCTTTGCCACTCTCTTGAGAAGAAATGTAGGCTGTATTAGAAAAGCTTATATTTTCAAGAATAACTTTTTCCTGGTTTAATGTGCTTGTTGCAGCTCTAAGAATGTAAGTGCAATAGACTGTTTCAATTTCATACATTTGACTTTTTTTTTTTTTTTTAGGAACCTCCTGCAGACAATTCTGGAACCACTAACTATGAGTTCTTTAATTGACTCCTCTCTTAGTTCCTTTTGAGTTTTCTTCTCTTAGCTGGGCTTTTTTGCTCTTTTGAATTTCTATTTGATTCTCTAACTAAGCTCATTGCAGGAAGTAAGTCTCAAAGTAGCAAGTGTAGGATTTTAACTTTCAATTTATTTACCTTCATTTAATTTTCTGAAGACTTCTAAAGTTAGTTCAGTTACAGTCATACCTCCAGGTTCTCCCAGATTAAAAAGTTATTTTTATTTCTCTAATTGTCTCTAAATTACTGTATTTTAGAGTCAGTTAATAAAGTTTGTAGAGAGGAGATCTGCTGTTTGTCACCTTAGATCTGCACTTTGGTAGGTATCGAAGTAGGTTAATAAGTACACTAGACTAGAACTGCAGCAGCTGCTCTTAAGAAGTGAAAAAAGGCTGTAGCTGTGGAGAGGGGGTGACTGGGAGATCTGAACAGTAAGCCCACTATCCCTTTTT
Organism: Chroicocephalus ridibundus; assembly: GCF_963924245.1. NCBI lineage: Eukaryota > Metazoa > Chordata > Aves > Charadriiformes > Laridae > Chroicocephalus > Chroicocephalus ridibundus. The sequence goes on from NC_086289.1 coordinate 25,560,748, forward strand.
GTTTAAAATAACATGCCTTTAAGATGCTTTGAGCAGCAATGATAGAAACAAGTTATAAAAACCCAAGAAAAACATAGAAAAGACAAGACTGAGTGTTAACTGGGTGGGAGGAAGTTAGAAGTGTAAAGCAGTTTATATTTATTTATCTTGTGGGATCAGAAAAGTACATCATCTTGAGTGAAGTTAAGAAAAGTTTAGATGTTTCCATTACAGAGAAGTTGCACAGAAGGAAAGCCCTCTCTGAAACCTTCTTAGCATGGTTCAGTTAAAGAAGCATTATGTTTCCTGAGCACTTCAGTTGAAATACACCAAGTTAACACACATTTATGAAAGTCGGGGACTTTTGTTAATTGTAATTCAATAGATACCAGTTTAATTAACAAATTTTATCTTTTGAAGAACTACATCCCCAGGTCTAGGTAGCTGGGGATAATAACTTCTTATGCTTGTTTTAAAGTACTTCTGGGTGAATTTAATTCTATCTAGTATTGAAACCTCTTTAGGTTCCATTTCAAATATAGCATTTCTGTGTAAGCCTCATTCATCAAAAGTGAACACATTTTTAATAGAAACTCCGTAAATGTTGTGTTTTATCACTGCATTTGTCTGACTAATATTAAGAAGGATTGCCAAAACCCTTTAAGTTTTACATATCATCTCAAAGATAACAAGAGGTCAGACAGCAAGCCCTGCGTCCCCAGAATAGTTGCATTTGAAGAGCTGAGTCATGTTTTTCATATAAATCACATGGAATGGCTCATTATGAACACCTTGTAAAACTCAAAAGGCTTTATGATTTTTAATAGCTTCTGCAATACTGATTTACTGGCTAATTTGAGACAAAATATGTTGCAGTGTGGGCTAAGAGAATGTGTTATCCTATCTGCATAAATAATAGTATGTTATTGGTTGTGCACTTTGGAAGCAAGTGGAATGTCTATTACCTTATATCTTCCAAGTAGATTTGACATTTCAACTTTTACTTATGACTTAAATCAACCTGGTTAGTGACAAACTGTAAAATTGAATCATGCATTAATTTTTTTTCCCTGCATGTTATCCATCACTGTACTAACCCGTGAACTAAATGTAAGTTGTAACAGTGGTAATCACTCTGTAACTGCAATTTATTCAACTGAAGACCATCTTATTAGTGTAAAAATAGTTTGAAGCGACATTTTTATAATGACTGTGATAAAACTTTGATGTATCCTAAATGTGTGCAATGTAAGACGTTTATAATGGCCCCAAGTGTAATATTAACACAGCCTTTTAATGCACGTAAAAAGATCAGTTAGTTTTGATTATATTACCCAATATAGGTTAGATTCCTTTTTTGGAGTTAAAGCATCGCTTGCTGGTTCTAAATGTCAAAAATTAGTGGAATTTCAAGACAGTTAAATGAATTCATATCTTTTGAGATGTACTGGACAGGTAGCATTGCAAAGAGGAGTTAGATATTCAATTCATACACGTGATGGCCAATGTCACTTTATCCCTGCTCTGTACACGTGGGTTCTGCTAGTGTCCTATAGTGAGAAAAAACTCAGGAGTTGTAATTCCCACGTCAGCTCGATTCTCAGTTTCTCTGTTGGAAATGTTAAAAGTATAATGGTCAAGCAATGAACTGATATGAATACTGTCAGTAACATGGATGTTGGTCTCTGACTAGTGTTGGAATAGGATCTTGCCCACTACAAATCTGGTGAGAGATTCCAAATGATAGATCAAAAGGTAAAAGGATGAATATCCCATCATCCTGTGTGGATTCTTGAATATGAGATTTGAGATTTTCTGCCCTTTTTTTTTTTTTGTTATTTAAAAATATTTACATTATGCCTTTGTAAATACAAGAAATAATTGAAATTCTCAGAACAGCTGAAGCAAGCAATAATGATTGGCTTTTGTAGAAGAATTCTGCGAAAGATATGAAGGGGAAAGAATATTATCTAACACTTCTAGTTCAAAGATTGTCTCATAATTGTGTGCCTCTGTATCTGCTGAAGATTTTGCAAAACTCCACAGAATCTCTTCTTAACATTCAAAGTTTCTTTATAATCTTCAGTTTTCAAGAATAAAAGCTCCTCCTGCCTTTCATTAAAAACAAAGAGATGCCTTCAGGTACATTTACATAACTAACACATGATTTTTCACTTGCAATGACATTATTACATTAATGTTTCTTTTTAATCCTTCAAGTATGTCACTAACCCTAACCATTGCTTCAGTGACCTTCGTATCTCCCACAAATTCACCTTTTGTCAGAGAATTTCCCTCATATTTTTTTCTTCTATCTATGATTAAATTTCATTAAAGTAACCAGGCATGAAATTCCTTGTATTTCCAGGAAATTCATCTGTATTTGATAAGCTAGTAATTGCAGGTTATTTTTACTTCTGTGTAAGGTGATGAAATAATTAATCATATTAACTGTTTAAAGTATTGTTGTTAGATTTTGGATTCTGTATCCTTTAGATAAATGAACTTGCGTTTAGAGTGGTTGGGTAGCAATTTCCCTGTATAAGAATTACTTTGTGGTGGTCTGTAAGATAGTTGTGTTTGGGGGGACAAAAAAATTCTACTGAAAATAGTGGTTATTTAAATGTATAGTGTCAAGATACCCCTAAAAGTGCGTTTTCTGTAAATACTGAAGATTTCAAGAAATCATCTAATTGTCAGGTGGCTTTTTTGTTAGAGTATATTTCTCAGTGATTTTTCTGTCATAGTAAAATTCATAATAGAATAGCTGCACCAGTTGTTCAAACAATTGTATGACTGAATCCTTTCAGAGCTGATAGTGGTTATGGACGAGGTTTGCTGAATGTCAAAAGAAACTAGCATTTTGGCATTATACATTTTTATTTCTATTGACATTTTAGGCACAAAATTATTCAGTTTATTTACATTTCATGAGAAATATTTTAAATATTAATTTAACTTAACAATATTAAAAATATTAATGCTATGTCACAGACTGTTGAATAATAGTTTAAGTACCTGTGCTTTGTTTGCAGTGCAAACCTCATAGTCTCTTTGAGAAGTAGGTAAGATATCTAGAGATGATACTCCTGAGCAGAATACCTATTGTTCATCAGAAGACTCATTCTAGGATGATTATAGTAGAAAATCATTTCCCATAAACCTTGCTGTAAATTACTTGAGTAAAACCCACTATACTTATTATAGGCAGTCTGTCTTATATGGTGATGGTCTTAGTACGCTGTGATGGGTTGCTGTGATGGGTCACTGGCAACATGTGGAGGTTCGATGCGAGTCAACTTCCAGAGTTAATATTCTGCTTTCATATTCCCGGATATGTGAGTAGTCTGAATTCCATCTCAGGAGAGAAATAATTAAATTTACTTTCCCAATTAAGATCAGACTGCAGAGTAGCAATTGGCTTCAGAAAAAGCCTGCTATTATTCAAGCTAGAAATTACTCTCAGTGGCCAGGTCTTGGCAGATAGTTGGACATCACTATTTTTGGAGGAACGTGCTGCCCCCACCTAGTACAGAATGGAAAGTTTCATACCTAATTTAATAAACTCATAGTTAGGTTTGTCAGGATTTCAGTTATGTCGCTGGTTCAAAAGCTTTATATGTACCAATAAGAAATAATTTTGAGCTGAAACATCTTCCCCCCTCCCCACTCTGAATCACTGCCCAAGAGATTACTGAAAAATAAATGCAAAACCTGAATGATTTATTTGTACAGAGATAACTGTAGAGAAAACTCCTGTGATTTTAGGATTGCTGGAAGAATTAGCTGGTACAAACCACAAAACCATGTACATATGGTGAAGAATGTAGCTAAAAAAAGTGTAAAATCTGACATAAATAAAATGTGCATTTATAGATACATATTACTTAAAAATGTAAACTAAGGAATATAATAAAAATATGCTAGTGTTGAGGCAGAAAACCATTAAGATATTATTTCTCAAAGTTTATATGAAAATACAAAGTCGAAAGTATTTTTTACCAAGAGAGATACAGAAGTTCCATTAAAATGTTTTTTAACAGAAGATCTGTATGAACTTCACACCTCATCACAGTAAAAAAATAATCATTCCATAGGTAAAAAATAACCACTATGTGCCTCCACAGACTTTCATCAGCTAAATAAGGTAGCTGCCTAACAGTTAAGGACAGAGGAAAAGGAGCATGAAACAAGATAAATTGTAAGTTTTTGAATATGAAAAGTCAAATTGCTAAGTGCATCTTTTTAACCACAAATAGAGTGCTAATGTATGTTTCGTATTAACTTTATGCTAAGCAAAATTGCAGTGTGTAGCAGTAGATAACATCTACAGCCTGATTAGGATATTTTCTCCCTTTGTCAGGCAAAGAGGGACATGCCCATCTTTTGAATGCAGTAAACAAAAACAGAACTTCGTAATTTCAGCAATGAAGCCCAGTTTGATATATGCTACAGAAAAAAACAGTAATTTGAGACTAATTTAACTCCCATTACTTTTCTTTTTTCTTCTTTTATCTCAGGTATCTCTGTCCACATAGTATTCAGAGGAAGCTGAACTACATTCCCAACTTAGTTTCTTGGTAGATCACCTTCCAATGAATTATTTTTGTGGATGTCTCTTTGTGTCCTTTTAAAATTTTTATTCAGACAAGGTAGATTTTAACTTGCTATACAGTAGCAAGGTCTACATCTAATGCACCATTAGATGATCATTTTCTAATTAGTTCCACAAATATGAATGCTATCAGTGCGACTTATAGTTTTCCAAGTAGCAATAGTTTTGACTTCTAAATGCAAGTCTGTTTCTTTGGGTCTGTACTTCACAAAGTACAAATACCTTTGAGTGTTGCTGCCTTACAGGTTGAAATGTTGACCACAAACAGTAATGAATATTTCTGTCTTGAAACAGCAGTCACATTCCTGTGACAAAACGCAGTATTCTTGTAAGCTTTTTCCTCCCATTTTTGTGAGTCAGAGTGTTGTGTTATTGTTGAAATGCCTACAGTCTTCTTTAGAGATTCCCAAGTCAGAACAGCCTAAAACTTTCTCAGGGCATGGCTGACAAGCCCTATGATTTATGAAGTGAGTAGCATGGGAAGGAAAGAAATTCTTAACAGCAAATTCTCCCTTTAACCATTTACCTTAACAGATACAATTTTTATGGTAGTTACTCTATTTCTTAAATCTCTGAAGCTAGTTAGAGATTTAAAACTTCAAGGAGAAAAAAAAAAATATATATTTGTGTGTGTGTGTATATATGTATATTCCCAGTTCAAAAAATAACCTCCTCTGTCTAAAACGGCAAGGCAAGAGTAGTACTGAGTAGCCGGTTTTCAAGTGGAAGCCTCAACTTCTATGGGAAATCTGCTAAATTTTTCTGTACATTTGGGACTATGTTGTTACTTTTCAAAAGCTTAATAACGTTTATATTATGCACAGATGACGGAACTGTTAAGAATTCATTTTATGTTGCTACTCTTCAACTCTTGTGCATCAGTATTGCTGGGAAATGTGGAATAGTTACTGAGAATTTCTACATTCATGAAGATATGACAAGACACCTGGAACGTACATAGCTATTCAGATCTGTTATTTGTGTTCTGAAGATGCATGCCACCTTTATGGTGCTCAAGAGCCAGCTTTCACTTTGCAAGGTAAAATCGCAATACCTCTAGTTGCTATACCTGTTAACAGGGACAGTTTTGGCTGTGCCTACATTGTAGTTTTGATTTGGGCTTTGATTTTTAAGCTTTGACCATGTGAGTTTAGTCTCTTAAGTTGTTCCTGGGAGGTGGGTCCTGCTGTCTGGGATTCTTCCATGAACACTACCTCCCAGCAGTGCCTGTTTACATGCCCCTGTTGCTCCTTACTTGCAGGCATGAATTTTCATAGGACGGTGGGAGATTCACCTGACACTGATGCTAGCGCTTGAGTGTCTTATGTTTAAATACCATTGGAGCAGAGTTTGCTTTAAATGGTTTTAAATGGAGCAGAGAATTATTTATATACCATTCACAGTAGTGAAGATGCGGGTGCTAATCATAGCTGAAAAGCAGTCATTTTCGCTACCCAGCAGAAAATGGTTCCTCTCTGCATCCATGCCTTCTCCACTATGCTTTGTTCTAAACTAAGCTGGTTTAAAGACAGTGGTAGAGCAGAACAGCCATTTGACTGACATTATTTGGGAAGCAGGAATAATAACATTATTTCCTAGCTGAGTTCGGAGCCCATTTGCATAATAAGCACAGTGACCTTCTTCCTGGGAAGGGGTGCATGTTGACCTTGATTCCAAGTTGGTCCTTTTTGTTCCAGCTTCCCATAGATGTAGTGAAGAATGAGTATGCGTGCAGTCAAGCTCTGATTTTATCTGAGAAGCAGCAGCTAGAGCTTTCTAAACCTTCACAGTTAGGACTTGCCATTTTGCATATCGAAACTCAGTATAGCACCATAGCCCACAGATTCGCATAGCTTAAAAGGGCCTGAAGCAGGGCAATGCATCCAGGAGTTTAACGGTGTAGAAGCATGCAGTCTCTGGCACAATCTGTGCTCAGAGTCGGGGCAAGTATACAATACAGAAAAGTAGCTTGCATGTTGCCCCAGAAAATCTAGGGAATTATTTCTTCTACTTCTTTTAACCTAAACCATCTCACTGAGACTGAAAGAATATAGCCGCTTTCTAGGTAAAGCTAGTACAAGACAATTCTTAGAAAGGCATAGCACTGTAAAGGGACTGTCTGTAAAATGAAGACCTCAAAGAGATTATAATCAAAATTAACTTGGAGTAAGGGTAGGTAGACACTTGGATCTGAGTTGGTCATATCTTTACAGAAAAATATTTAGGGCCTGTGAAGTGGATCTAATAAGGGGACCAAAATTATAAAATTGAAGCAGCAAAAATGGTTCCCCTTTCATTTTTTTTCTCTTCCTTATTCCAGATTCTTGGCACAGATTTAGGTGTTATCTAAAAAGCAATTAGATTACTTGTCTTAATGAATTAATCTTTGGTATTTTTTACATGAGCTTTATGCCACATTTCTAGTGCGTTCCATTCATTTTTTAGGAAGGTGTGTTTAGTATAATCTGTATTTATTTTGCATGTTTCCTCAATTGGACTTCAGCCATATAAAATAAATGCTATGTTTATTATCCCTTTTGACTGCAGTATTTCAAGGACTTTCCCTCTTGGCCCTTCTCTTGGAGGCTCCTTTCAAGGGTTCTTTATGTCCAGGCCTGTTCAGCTTTACAAACTGGGATGAAAAGATGTGTGTTTGACTTGCCTCCCTTGAATGCACGTTCATTTGTTTCTGAACTAATAATGTTGAATTTGGAAGTGTTTTGATAAAAATTTAAAAATTCTTAGAAGGTTTGGTGCAAAATGGGCAGTGGAGCAAAGCTTTTTGGAAAGCAAATTTGCCACAAAAATATATGCATACATATATATTTCTGTATTGTTGAAAGCATCACACATTATCAGATACTTGTATAACTGACAAGTTCTGAAATTGAACTAGTTTTAATGTACACTTCAAAACAGTTATTTTATAACCATATAATTTGCAGGCAATTGTAATTTTTTGTTGTATGTTCATGTGCTTCACAAAGACGGTTGAATTTTTAATGGACACCTCATCCAGAGGGCCTCGAGGCTCCATTTTATGCTGGAGTGGCAACTCAGTTGGTACTAAGATCCAAAGAAGCTATAGCCACACAGAAGTTATCTTCTGAGGAGAGGTGCAAGTGGAGCTAGAGCTTCTTATTTTGGTGTAATCCCAAGGATAGGATGCTGATACAGTGTTCGCTTAGCCTAAATTTGGAATTCACATTTTAGGAATCTTAGATCGCATTTATTATTTCAGCTGCTTGTAAACTGGTCTTCAGCATCCTCAAACAGCATTCATAGTTTCAGAAAAGAGGGGATGTGACTGTTTCTTGGAACCAGCTTACTTTTCCTACACACTGTTTTAAGGACCTAATATTAAGTATTCGCTTTATGAGTAACTGCTCTTTCTTATCCTAGGGCTTCGTGGTTTTACTTTAAATTTTACTCAAATAACAATAATAGCCACTTTTCTGCAATTTGATGTTCGGTCTGTAAAATGTGAATCAGTTATGCCTGCATTTACTTTTCACTGAAGGACAGTGATGTGGAATGCAACTACAAAATCAGGTACAAATAAGGGAAAGGATCATTTTTATTAAATAGAGACATTAAAATGATAAGAGTACAAATTGTAACAAAGCCACAATTGAATAAGCTTTAGGGGAAATCTGGAGGAATTAAAAAAAAAAAAAGGAAAGAAGTGGCAGAAGTTCCCCCCAAAATTCCTAATTTCTTCTGTTTTCCCTCAAAAGCCAGGCAGGTCTTAAAACCACATTTGACTTTAAGATTCATATCCGGTTTTGGCACATCAGAGTCTACAGGGCAGCTGATACACTGTTGGAAGCATAGGTGAGTTTAGAGTTTTAAATCAGTCTGGAAGATAGGTTCTCTCAGCTCACACTCTGTATTGAAGAGAGAAGTGCAAAGCTGAGCAACAGTGAAATACTGGTCTTGCCTCTGATGCAGCAGGGATTGCCTTTCATTACAACGGTTAGCCCTGGATTTGCAGTGTTTGAGTGTTGAGACAGATTTTAAAAGGTATCTTGATAGGCTTAGAAATCCAGCCCCCGTTTCTCAATACCTGTTCCAAATCAGTGGGAGCTGTGTATCTATCCTCCTGAGGAGTTACTAGAAATCTTGTCTGGCATGTGTCTCAATATCTGGACAGTTGTAGATCTTAGTAAATCAGAACATTCTCCTACCAGTGGAGGGGTGATTGTGATTAAAGATATCCTCTACCAAGGCTGCAAGTGGGGCAAATGGTTTGAGAAAAGCTATGTGAAATTGGAAAAGGACTAATTTTAGTAGGAGTGGCTTCATGGCAGTGGTTAAAGAAATGATGGATAGTTCTTGAACAAAAAATTATTATTCTGTCTTACATTGTTCTTCCAGATGTTCAAAAGGTTCATTTCTTCGCACATTTACCCCCAAAAGCATGGACTGTGCAGTCCTTTGAGAACCCAAGATTTTAGGAGCAATGTTAAATTTTACTTGGTATCCGGTGCGTAAAGGCTCAAGCACTAGGCATTGTTGGTTCCCAGCAAAAGCAGTGAAAGCTAAGAATGCTTGGCAGGTAATGTGTTGAAACGCCATAAAAGTATGGCATAGATTGGCTTCATATTTACTCGACAGATGTGGTCTTTTAGAATGAAAAAAACTCAACCAACGTGGTATATTTGACAATATAGATACGATTGCAGTGTGCCATAATAAGTATATCAACTTATAGGAGACAGTATGGATTTATTAAGGGTTATTTTACAATCAATCTCTGATGCTTTAGGATGATGAAATCCTAATTTAAATTCCATTTATCAAACCTACTAAAATAAACTTAACAGGGGAATAGCAGCATTAAGGAATTGCTTTCCCTAATCTTAATTTGGAGATTGCTATTTTCTTGACAAAGTGCTGCACCTGGCAAGAAAGTCAAATCAGTATTTGATAGATGTAGCCTGTTTGAAGGTATTAGTGAACAATTTGAAATTACAGTCATTATTTACTTCATTGGAAACCTCTTAGAGAATATGATTTATGCCAGCGACAAGCTTTTTGGTGCAGTATAAGAATCTAGAACTGCAGGCTAGAAACCAGAGAGCTTAGACTACAGAAAGTTCATTTAAAAGTCATGTTTCCAATATAAATTATATGCAGTTGTGCAAACATGTCAAAGTTTGGTAAATTGGATTTGTTTAATGTAAACAGTCTTTGACCAAAATAATAATATAGCTTCAGAAAAAGACATTATGCTCCCACTTCCAAAAAGTTTGTATAACTCAACACAAGAAAGAGCTCAACTGTAATTCTATGGAGAATTATGATTCATTAGATCCAAACTCCATAAAGCAAGCTCATAAACATGTTTTAATTTCTTTTATTGGTCTACATTCTAGAGACAGAATCAAGATGCAGGAACATAGATACATTCATTTCCATTGGTTGAAATTGCTTGGATGTCAGGGTTATAATGCTATTAGAACTAACTGCCTAAACAAAGAATTAATTTGTGTTTAAGTGTTGTCTAAGAGTGGAAAGAAATTCAATAATAGCCGTGTCTTCCAGAGGCAGCAAAAAGCATTGTATGTGATTTTACTTTCAAAAAGTCATATCTTCAATGTGGAAAGGCACCTACAGTTGTAGCATCAATAAATTTTTTTTTTAGATGAATCAATATTATTCTGCTCTCCAGATTTGTGTGTGTGCTAGGAGCTGTATAAACATGGAACAGAAGTGGCAATTCCTTTCCCAATGAATTTAACATTTAATATGTTGACCATGGGAGAATCTGAAATTTGCATGTAGGCCTATAACTAATCCAATTTGTTGGTGGTTTTTTTTTTTTTTTAAATGTGTATAAATTTGTGAACAGGATTGCCGACAATTACAGCCTTTTGGCTGAATCCCATGAAGCATTGAGTATTATGGCCCTAATCCAGGACATTACCATGGCATATTGTAAATAGTTCTGTTGATGTCTTCAAAAGTTAACCTTATCCTGAATTCCTAGTTGTCTGAATTAAGGCTTTTCAAGATAGAAACTGAGGTGAATTAGTGAAATTTTGTGATTTTTGTGGAATTGAGGAAGAAATCTTCATATCAAAAAAGTGGAATCCAAAAACATGGGGCAATAAACAATGGGTTCTTTCCAAGGGAGTCTGTGCAGTGTCATAGTTTTCCAAGAGGCTGCCAAGGGGATTAAAGGTCAGTACATACCAAAGTAATGAGTCTAATCTAGTCCCTGGAAGAAATAGGCTTTCCAGATAGAACTGGAAAGTTTAATTACATTTTGAATTATGCAGATTCAGGAGATATATTTTCCCATTAACTAGGGAGGTTGGGAAGGGGCTGCAAAGTGAAAATCAGATGAAGTTTGTTGTTACTGGTTTGATGAGGGAAGGAGAGCTCCACCAGTCAGGAGATGTCTGAGGCGTCTGTACTGTTTTAAATTAATACGGTCTGAAATGTCTGCACTGAATCTACCAGGATTTTTCAACGCAGAAAAGGAAACGTAAATTCACATTGACCTTACCCTCCCCCAAAGCAAAGTTAAAACTCACCGTCACAGTCCCATTATTAGTTAATGAGTCATTCATCTGCAAACCTGTGCTTAACTGTGACATGGGGCCTACCTTTTACTTTCTCTTTAAAAGGGGAGAAAATGTATATGGCTGTTCCAGTTTATCAGCAGTTAAATGGCTAACTAGTATGTATTGAAGCATGCAAAACTGTATGGGCTCAAAGTCAGTTTTCGTGTCCTCATTTATAGGTCAAATCGCATGCAACTTTACTTGTTTTGCAGTTCCAACTACCATTTGTGTGTAGATTCTCTGGAGAGAGCTTTGGTTTAAAAGGAAGAGAAAATGCTGCTCTGTTGTTGACACTGGGGTAGCTGTCAGGGACGTTTTGCCTTCCACGGAGGTCATAAGTTGTCACTGAATCCCATTGTTGGCAAGGAAGGGTCTGGTTTTCATGGCATTGCTATTTGTTTTGATTTGGTCTCCTCCTGGGTGCACAGATTATAGGCTAGTAAACCTCTCTTTCACTGACTAGTGTGGGAAGTTCCAGTCTCTCATAAACCTTAAATAAGTCTTAACTCCAGAATGCTGCCTTTTGGAGATTAAATTTCTCAATGTTTTGCTGTGTTTTTAGCCCAAGGGTGCTGTTGACAGAAAGCAGTGTTTTTATTCCCTGATTGCTGTCTCTTTTTATAATTTTTTTTTTGGTGTGTTGCATTTTTCTGCATTAGTGGAGGTATCTGTGTTTGAAAAAGGATTACATTAGTCAAAACTTAAGATAGATGATTTGCCCCCTTTCCTTACTGACTGACAGGAACCTAAGCCACACATAATCTTTTGCAAAATACAGCCCTTTTGCAGCATATCAGAAATTTCAGGACCAGAAGATCTTTTAATACATCTAATTGAAAAGCTGTTGATTTTTGACAGTGCCAGCCAACAGTGGTGTAAGCTGCCTGAGATTTGCTGACATTGATTTTTTTTTTTAACTAAACAGATAATTTTCCCTTATATTTCCCTTATTTAGGATAATTTATAGTCTTCACTGTAGTGAGGGCAAAAATGAGCCTTCCACGAAGAGCTGCCTTGAAAGCAAAAGAGAAATCATTGCTTTAAACCTAAATTTTGAACACTATGATTTTGGAGAAGCAAACTTTAAGCAGATCACCAATGTTCTATTGAGGATTTCCTGTAACATAGATATACCAAAGGCATAGCATGTCTGTGTGGCTTTCAAGCACTCAAGAGAGTCTTTCAAATATTTTTCAAATGCTCTGAAGGAAAAGTTACCAAATCTGAGCATATTTCAGTCAGATGTAAAAGTGTTTTGAGTACAAAGTACTAGAGCTGCCTCTCAGTGCAGATGCTCGTGTCACATTTTATTTTTCTTCAGGAATAGCTTCCAGAATTTTCACAATCCTCGGTCTTGTGTTCCTCCGTCCCAACACGAATCTGTAATGCAAAACCGGTACAGACTTTCTGGAGAGCTGTTTCCTAAGACCTTCATTGATAAAGCATTGAAGTAAGGGTGCATTCTGCGCTCTGATCTGAAGAATTTTTGTCCTGCAGTAGTTCACAAGTTCACAGGTAAAGTTAAAAGTTACTTGCTGCTTCTCTCGCAAAGAAAGCTGTCTGTTTGCCTGCCATGGAAACCTTTCCTGAGATTTCCTAGTTGTCAAGGATGGGTTCAGAGTTCATAGAGCTTTTTATTGTGCCCTTTTTGAGGGATAGAGGCTGATTTGCAGCACTATTTAAAGCAAAGATGCCAAATGAAAGTTCCTCGTTTTAAGTTTGTGCTTACACAAAGCTTCTTTGTGGTTTTTTAGGCCTGTCAGACTTGTCAGGCGTGGTAAGAAAAAGTATATTGTTTCCAGCACTTGGATTCCTTTCCTTCTGACATCTGCCACTCTGTAAAGATGATAAATTCCTGCCTCATTAGCCAGGGGTGTGGGATTACAGGCTGACAACACATTAATCACCAGCTTCTGTGGCAGGCTGACTAGCAATAGGCATTGTTAACAAAACTTTTCTAATATGTCACTCTTCTCTATGACAGCCTGTAATCAATCATCTTGATTGACAGTGCTGATAGATTACACTATTTATACTTTGTGTAATGAAAGATAGCGTTTCCACCTACTGTCATTTCTAGGCTAGCAATGGAGGATCACTGAATAGAAACAAACACAACAAAAAAACCCAGGCCTCAGCTCAGCTGTAGGTCTTTTGTGGTAGCTTTCAGATGAGCTGTATTGTTGGGGAACCTGGTAAGCACATGCCTTTAAGTAACTCTTGAACTGAGTGATTCTTTGCTGACTTTGTTGCAATAAGCTGTCAGGTCAAGTTCAGGCAGGTAGGAGACCGTGTTAATCATATGGTGGCTATAGCTTCCTTTTTCCATCCTGTCTGTCTTCTCCCACTGACCCCCCCCACTCCCCAACCCCAGCCAAGATGAGAGATGATTTAGATGTTGACAAAGTATGCGTGCTTCATGATTTAGAAGGCAAAATTATACGTGTTTCCCGTAATTGTATGGTGCAGGGAAAGTAAACACAGGGAGGAAGTGCAAAGCCAACTTGCCAAGGCACAGCAGAATCTATGTGGGAGCTTGTTTGCCTTTTGAAACTTAGAAAATTAGAAACAAGATCAGGATTAAAGTGCATAACCAAATTAATTTGGTGTTTTGGTTTTCATATGGCTGTTTCTTGTTCTAGAATGACTTGATTATTACCTTTAATTATTCTTTACCCCTTGAAGTTATTTCGTTTGGCTGTAGTGGAAGATTTAACATTGACTATAACAGGAGGATAAATGTTCCTTGTAGTAAATGTCTGTTAGAATGTATTTTCTTTCCCACTTGGCTCCTTTAATTTCATGTTGATTAAGTACACATAAATGCTGCCTTAATGTTGTTATAGTGGCTCAGTTATCTTTGTATATCTTCATTTCTGTATGCATCCTGAGAATTTTCATAATATACTTTGTCAGTAAATTTATTTATCTGTCTATCTGTCCCTATATGTATATGTGCATTTTTTTCTCATTGGAAAGGTTCATGTGCTTTATCACAATAAGGAACTTAACATCAAGCTTTGGAGTTTAGGAAATAGGAGTTGGAGCTTAAATTATAGTACTTGGGAGTTGAGCTAAATTTAGGCAGTTGGACAGGAACAGGGGTGGAGAAGATCGTCTAAACTTTAATCTCCCTGAGAAGAGTTTCATTGTGAGGCCACAATGATTAATGAGAAACCTGACCATCTGATTAAGCCCCTCTGTGTCACAGGACATGATTAGTAGGTGACAGAGACTGTAACAGTATCCAGCCAAGCCTTGTTTCTTTCACAGCTCAGACTGTTATATGATTAATGTCCCCAAGGGCTATCTCCAGGTCAGGCAGGGAGAACCTGTCAGAACAGGTGGAAGTGACAAATTCTGCAGAAACTCCTTTTGCAAGAGAGGCAGCACGCAAGAATGGATGAATGGGGAGGATTCCAGATGGGCTGGTTGACCTTTCTGTACTCTGAACAGACACCGAGAGCATCATGGGAATGAAACATAGTAAGTATCAAAAAACTGCAGATGTTCCATAGTTATTGAAGAATTATAGCATTGCCAAGTTGGGTTGGTAAAATGCACAACACATCATATTATTGCCACTGGCTTACGCTTTCTGGTATGCTACAGGAGACTGTAGATCTAGTGTGTGTGTGTACAGACTAGATAAAATACCACACACTGTGTTTTATGGCAAGAGGTGAAGATTCTTTGCTTCAGTACAGATAAGGCTTGATAGAGTTGATGCTTTAGTGTAGTGTTTTCTTGTGGTAGTATATATAATCTATCTCATTCTCATCAATACTGCTCCATTTAGGGCAAGACAATCTTGGAAGTTAAAATAGTTTATAAAAATCCTCATTCCTTTTTATTAGGTGGTGGTGATCTAGTTAAGGTATTTTATATCTTCTAGAGTACTTTCACCTCATAGGTCATAGGTTCAAATTCACAGCTTAAGTATCCTGGTACGCTCTACCTTGCAATATCATACAACACAGAATTAGTAAGGGGATTGCTAAAGTATCATCTTTCACATAAATAGACCTTTTCATTTTATCATAGGAATGGTATAAAATATCTTTGTAGTACTACAGAGGAGAAGGGAGGTAGCACTGGAGTCCTCATAGAATTCCCTCTGCATGTGGTAAATATTTAAAACAAAACCAAAAGTGAAACCAGAGAACAGGATTCCCCCCTCCCCAAAGGAAGTAGTTTCTCCTGTGCAAATTTTATTGCTGTTATACCATTGTTATTGGTGTTTGGTACTATTTTAGCCATTTATAATCTTGCTTTCTTCAGCTTCTGTTTTAGCATATACAGAGTATCTCCCTCAGTTTAACTGTAATAGGTCAATTTTCTTCTGTATAATGAATGTTTCTTCTCAGCCTTACATTCCTTGAAGAATGGCGTCTTTCCATTTTACAGATGAAAATGTGGAGTAGAGAAGTCTAACATAGTATGGTCAAGCCAGCAAAAGTCAAGTTACTGTGCTCCAACATCAGGCTTTTGCATTTAATTGAACTTCTTTCGTCTGTATTTTCACCACTTTAAGGGGAGCCATTCTGAATAAAGGCTCTCATATCTGTGGTTCTAAGACTACTTTTTGTTCTTTGCCACTGTTTAAGCTGTCAGAGTCAGCTTTGGGTATGGTAAATGCCATGCTCCCTTGAGCAAATCGGCTGCCATATGCTATAATTTACACTTTCTGAATCTTTATTGGCTAGGCAAAAGGTCATTTTTCAGAGTGGTTTTCCCAATATAGAATTAATAGGGGAAGCAGACACACTTCAGTGGACCAGTGACTGGAGATTGCAAAGCTTCTCTATGTGCATAGTCATAGAGTGGCAAATAGAGAGAATATAGGTAAGAGTAAGCTCTAAAAGCTACAGAGGGAGTGAACCAAAATCCCTCATTTGAACTCTACAGACTTTGAAGTCCAAGTCTGTTTGATTTTTATTTTCTATCTATGTTAAAAAATCCACAAATGCGCAAATCTCTGGTAGCATAAAGATTTTAATAGCAATTTCAAGTACTATCTCTTACTGTGTTCCCACAAAAATGATAGACTTTGATAAATTGTGACACCTTATCTTGTAAATAGTTTGCCTAGCTATTGTTTGTTTCAAACTTTGCTATCGGTTTTTCAAACTCTTGTCACTGTATATCCTTTCCCGTAGGTTGATCAGTAAATCAGAAAGTAAGCCTGGATATGAATTGCTTGTCAGATACAAGAGGAGACAAGACTGACTTTTTAACCCTCTATGAAACCCTGGGGGAAATGAAAGCTATATCAGCAAGCAAAATACATAGACTTTTACTGTCCAAAAGAGGTTAAAGAAGGGTGTGTTAATTTTAGGGGTAATCTGCTAATCCAGATATGAAAATCAGTATTATGGTGGAATACTCCAAAGCGACCCAAGTCCTTCAATAAGCTTTGAAAATCTTTGCTTTTTTTCAATGTGATTGCATTAGCAACTTATGTCATTTGTCTCATACAGTTCGGTGCCTGAGGCACTCCAGCTGAATTTAGATTTACCCTAATGATTCTTAAGAGTCAGATTCTTAAGAGAGAGGTGCAGGTGTGCATCTGTTATATTTCGTAACACACTCAGGTGTGTTTCTGTTGTTATCAGGAACACTAATGAAAGCTTAATGTCAGTTTCCATAGAGAGTTGCAAGGATGTCTCTGTTTTCTTAACTTGTAGGATGTGCGCTTATAGTGTGAAAGGATCTTGTGAAATAGTTGTACGATGTACGAAATAGATGTATGATTCGAAGACTGATTAAACATTCCTGTGGAAGAGGACCTGCAATAGAATGGGCATCATCATCAAGGGAAAATGCAAGATGCAGCTGTAATAGAGTTAAAATGCAAACGTGTGTCTCTACGAAAAGGTGCATTAAATTTTTTAGAGCTCGTGAATATAGTATAGGGCATAAAAGGCTGTCCATGTTGTGAATACAACTTGCAGAGTGGTATTTCTCTCCAGACCTGTATTGAGCCTTGTAGACACCTGCTGCTGCATTTCCTAGTGAATGAATTGTGCAGGGGTATTTCTGGTTTTCATTTGCGGTGTTTACTGGCAATACCAGGATTGGGAGGGAAGGAGAAGAATCATGCTCCTCACTAGTGTAGCTAAGCCCACCAATGAACTTAATGTGCACCCCTGCTCCTTCAGAAAAGCCTATTTCATTGAGAACTAGCAGAAACTGTGCAAGCAGGATAATTCTTTGAGTTGACATAGCTGCATGGAGAAGACCTGTGTGTGGAGCGTAGAGCGGTTCTGGTATAGCTGTATCTGTAAATTCTTTCTAGTACACACAGAGCCACAGTTTGTTACGAAGTCTGTGCATGGCCAGCAGCCTCAAAGTTACAGCTAGGTCTGTCTTGCCACGGCTGCATTGACACAGGAGATCTCAGCTATTCTTCACAACCATATCCTTATTTTGCAAGAGAGAATATGAACGCGAAAATGAGTTGGCATTTACATCACATTGCAGCTTGCAGGGACAGCACAGTGCTCCATCAGCAGGGCTGAAATGCTTGGGTTCCCTGTAACCACAGATCTGAGTTCTAGCTGAGCTGCTGCTGTGGAAGATAACTTCAAGTTTCACGCAGTTTAATCTCAAGTAGATACTTTTAACGCATCTCCTCTCGTCTGTCATTTTTACAATATATAATAATGATGAGGACAGTTTCTCTTGTAATGAAGATGAGTTTGTCCCTGTATTCTTGGCCAAATTAGAAGTAATGCTAATTGTTAGCCTGTGAACATGGGCACAAAAATGGCCATTTTAAATTTTGTATTTTGGTGATTAATCTGTGTAGTAGGTAGAGGGGATCTTGATCATCAGCTGCTTTTTGTTATAGGGAAGTCCAAAATGTGGCTTTGGGCATTCCTGAATGCCCAAGTATTGTAAGACGTCTGGATTGTCTTTATATTAGCGGTTCTTTTTAACATATGAATTTATAGTGTGAATGCTGCTGTGCTTCATTTCTACCTGAAAAGTACAGTGCTAATAACTATGTATAATTTTTCTTGGCACAATCCATTGTGAAATTCAGATCAGGACTGTGCAAAAGAGAATCTTTCTAATACTGTGCCAGCTACCATACCACTTTTTAGCAGTTTTTCAAAGAACACAGGGCAATATGCCAATAATGAGCTTAGAAAGTATGTATGAAGTTCCTGTTAATGTGACATGATTTTTTTCTTACTTTTGCTCTTCATTTCATCTTAATTAGTCCCAGTAGGAAAGATTGATTTTTTTTTTCTTTTAAAGCCTTGTAGCTAACATCTGTTGGTATTCCTGGGGTCATTCTTGCACTGTCCTATGTTTGACATTTCTTGTAAAAGAAGAGGCATTTGTTCATATTGACATTAGCTTCCTCGGTATCTCTCAGTGGTGCAGATGGCCTGTGAATAAAGACATCAAGCTAATAGGCAAGATGACAAGCCTCGATAGCGCTGGTGCTCCTCATGCTTAAGTGGCAGGGCAGCATAGATTGCTTTTGCTGGGGAGGTGCTAGGTCTGCTGGCACTAAAGCATACAGAATTAGTTAAAAATCCAGTGGGATCCTGGGAAAAGAATAGTACCATGAAAATCCCTGGCTGGCTGTTAACAGTTTCTTTTTTTCAATGTAGTATTTTATATTTCCTTGAGCGGCAACGCTTGGAGAAAAGTATAAGCATATGGAAGAGAGATCCCTAATTTACTCTAGGTTTTTAGTGATTGTGATTGTATAATGCATCAGAATAAGACATTGCTGAAAGATTTGTTTGTTACATTATTTGCTTATGTGGTGTTATTAGAAGAAAACAACAAGTGTCTTGTGTGACAAGAACAGTAAAACAAAAAGTGTGAGTCTAAATGAAGATGTGCAAGATGCATTGTAAGTGCATATTAAAATATTATTGTGGGAGTGTTTTGTAAAATGTTATAGAGTCACAAATAAGGAAAATCTGTTTCTTACATAGTGGGCATTTATATTATCCTCTGGAGAAGGCGCACTGGAAAACTTGGCATTTCAAAGTCAGTTGATTATTTCTTGGGGTAGAATAGAAAGAAAAGCCGGAAATTCAAAGTCTAACAAACAAAGCATGAAAGAGAAAGATAATTAAGCTCTCAAGAAGCAGATTAATAAATTGCTATAATTTTAATAAGGCAGTTGGCAGAGCCTAGTGGCTTGGGGATCCTATGTCTATATGGTGTGTAGTTTCTTTTCCTAGGGCTCATTTGGGATAAAATACAGCTTAGGAAAGTTCAGAGAAATCAAAGCGATATTGCCTGATCAGTGTAGGCTCCAAATGCAGGCTTTTTAAGGGCAGCATTTACAAATACTGACTTTAAGTACTATTATCATGGTGTTAAAACTGGAAAAATGACGCAGGAAGGAACAGAGCTTTTCCCTCCCCCTACTTCTAATAGGAATAACTTTATTTTAAATAAAGACAATATTCTCTCTTCTCCAACAAGGTTTGACACACAAACACTGTAAAGTTAGTAAGCTCCTCTTTAATAAAGGAAAAGCAATCTTGGTTGAAATATTTCCACTTCATGAAAAGCAGAAAGCAAACAAATATGTAAATAAAAGATTTTATTTTTAAATTCCGTTTCCATAATTGCTATGGTTTGAAGAACCCACAAAAATGTATTGCCATTTAGACAAATATTCTGTCACCTGATGACCCCTCCCCACCTGGAAAGGGGAACTGGGAAAAACAAAGAAAACCGAGGGCTGAAATACAAACAGATTTAATAGAATAAGACTAAGTAATTAACAGTAATATTAAAGAACCAATATTCATCCTGATATCAATATAAAATATACGAGGATTATACTCAGCCAGTTGTATCAGCAGGAAGCGGTGGACAGTAAATGTGGGACGCTGTGAGCACTGTGTCTTTGGGAGGAAGGGAAGGCCTCAGGGGTCCAGCACCCGGGGCAAGAAGTTCTCAGGATGGCAGCCATCATAGAAGAGGAGAAACTACTCAGCAAACTTTCTAGTTTATATTGAATGTGATGTTCATGGTGTGAAATAATCCTCTTGGCCAGCTTGGATCAAGTGCCGGGGTCTCATTCCTCCTAATCCCCGCACCTGGCTAGCTTGAAAACACTGAGGCCTTGAAACCTGCATACCATAGCTGGCTATAAAGTAAATATTTTCATAAATTCAGACATTGGAGTCTTCTAGAAATGCAGTTTTCCCAAGCATTAGAGGAGACCTTACTGAAAAGTGAAATTACAGAAGGAGAAATTAATCCCGTGTCGCTCAAACCAGGACAATCATCTAGGGTATATAATTATAAAAGGGTGAAACTGTTATTAAAAAAGCAAAGTAAAAAAGGACAGTCACTTTAAAGTATTTTGGGATATGCTTCAAACAAATGAAAAAGCCAATTTTCTTCAAGTTGTAGCTCTTGAAAAATCACGTTTGAATCTACCAAAAACTCAGTAAGCAAGGCAATCAAGAATGATTGTGTATATTGTTATGGTATGTTTGAGTCTACTGTGGCTAGAAACTGCAGATTGTCGTCTTGTTTTTCAGGAGCTTAGAATCATCTGTTCTCACTTGCTTTGGACAATGTTTTTGAACTTCTCAAGATGAAAAGTTATCTCAACTACTTTAATGAGGGATTTTAAGAGTTTTCTGTGCTTTTTAATAGGGCTCTGAAGGCAAACACCTGCAGCAAGAAATGTTTACGTCAGTGAGGATTTAGGAGTGTTTGTATCTGTAATGCCTAATGATATAAATGTTGCTGACATTAAACAATATTTTATTTCTTCTCTGCCTTCTCCCCTCATCTCAACTTTAAGAATTCATCATGGGATAGCCACATAATAACTTTTTTATGAGGATCCAGGAATTTTTTGAACATGAATTAATTAAGCTTCTTTGTGTACTTCTTTGAAGGAGAGGAGAAAATTGCAAATTACACTTGCACAGTTTGTTGCGATTTCATAGCATACATTAGGTATATGAAGTGACATGGGTGCAAAAGATTCAAGCCTGGCAAACTTTCAAAAGGTACAGTTTGAAGTCACAGAACGGCTTATTCCAAAAGGTGGACATTGAAAGAGCTACCTGGGAAAAAAAATAGACTTGTTAAAGCAGAAAGTCATACAAGTGGGTTGGCAGTTGGCATAGCTTCTGGGAGAGGTGTGTGAAGCTTTACATGCAAAGATTTTCATGCACAAAGTTGGTTCAAGGATGGTGCAAGTCCAGGGATGTTGGCAGAAATGGTGTCTTATTCTATGTCTGGCAGATGTTATCTATCACACTTGAAAGACAGCCGTGACTAAGGCTTGCTAGTGTTCAGCTTACTGAATTCAAGGACAGTTTTTGGATAAATGGTCTTGCGTATCCAGACCTGTTAGCACCTCAATTACTCCACTTTATCTACAGCTAGAGAGCTGCTCTTTAGTTGCTTCTTTGCCAGACCTGTTGTCCTTTGCACACCTGCAGAGATAATTTTTCCTTCTTTTCATCTTCTCCTGGTGTCGCTTCTAAGCCGTTCATATGGTGCGTAACATGGTCCCCAAGTCGTAGGCCATCACTGGAGGGACCTGCTTTGCTCTTTCTGAAAATGAAGGACTTTTTCACAGATTTCACTCTTTGCATTCCTTCCTCTATTATTTCTAACATTAACAGTGAAGGCAGATCTAACAGACCTACTAGGACATCATTAGCTGTTCTTTAGCTGGTGACTTTGTGGATGGCTGATTTGAGCTATTGGCAATTCATTCATATATGCCTTATTGTGACATTGACATACTGTGAAGCCACGTGATTTTAATAGGGGAATTGTGTTGTTCATACCTGTATCTTGAAAGTGGTGCTAATCGCACAGTCATAAACGTATTGACAGCTGCAATGATGATGCTTGAAGACCAGGTGGCAAATTAATCCTGAAAGTGAGAGAAGTCTTCAGTTTAATAGTCACATAGTAGGCTGTCTTTCACTATAAATGTGATCTGGTTTACACTAAGGAATCTTTAAATCCTTTTGTTATAGATGACTCCGTAGTTCTTCAAGGAATCTGCTTTTCAGTATTTCTAGTGCTCAAAACTAGTGTGTCAGAAGACATCCCGAAAACCTGAAAAGACACTCATTTTTGTACAAACGAGGCATAAAATTTATATCTTAAAGTTTCAGTATATGCAGGCTCAACATTTCTGGCAAATAGAGAGCTAAATTTCATTTATGCTGAGGAACCCGGAAAGCTGAGAGAGAATGTAAAGAAAAAACACATTGCTAGTTCTCGGTTCTAGTGAGTAGAACTTAGATGCTTATTGATGTACTTGAGGGGTGTCTGTACATATAGGTTTTATAATCAGTGCACATGCATACTATATGTGAAATAATGCAATATTTCATTCTAAGAAAGCTTGGCTGAAAAAGAACTGTCTGGCTTTTACTTAAAAACATCTTAAAGATATGTGTTGTGTTGAAATGAACTAAGAGGGTGCTGGTTAATTTGCTGATGGATATGCTCTGGATGATACGCTACTTGCTGTAACGGCTGGTAATGTGCTGCTATCTTACAATTTTGTGAGGCACTGGAAACCTTTTACCAATCAAGCTATGATAAGTTTTGATAGAGGAAGTGAGCCCTGAGCTCTCACTGCGATCACGTCATTGTACAATACTTCTGAGGTACCACAAGGTGTTGCATGATGGGAAAGCTCATTAACTTTATTGTTATAGGGGTATTCCTGAAGCTTCCTTTAAAGTATTCTGACATAAAACAGTGTGGTTTATATGTTAAATCTGATTTGTCACATGATTGTCACATGACACTTTCATATCATTAATTTCTTATTCTAATAAGTAGGTTTTTTGTACTTATCCAGTCTTTTTCTCCAAAATGTCCCAGATAATTTCATAGCACATAATTTTTGAGCTATGTGTTTGCACAATGATGTGTTTTGCTGTATCTTCTTGTGATACTCCAAAGGGACTGTACAACACCCATGTGTTGACATGATCTCATGGGTGAAGCCCTGCCGATACTGGTTTGATGAACTGAAGTCTTCAGAGGCAAATCCAAGGCCCTGCATGTGTCCTGAATGAAAGGATTATGTGACAGGTGCAAAATGAACTCCAGGAGATAATTTTCAGATACACTTTCTGTTGTTAATTGTGGATCCGATTGCCACAGGATGTGGTG
Source organism: Chroicocephalus ridibundus (assembly GCF_963924245.1). Taxonomy (NCBI): domain Eukaryota; kingdom Metazoa; phylum Chordata; class Aves; order Charadriiformes; family Laridae; genus Chroicocephalus; species Chroicocephalus ridibundus. The sequence goes on from NC_086289.1 coordinate 25,584,070, forward strand.
GATGCTGCAAGATTTAGAGGGTTCTAAAATATGACTGGTGATAGTTAGGGACCCCCCTTTTCCTCCCATATTCAGATGCACATAAACAAACACACAAAAAAGGACTGTAATAATTAAGGGAGCCCCTGAGCCACAAACTCACGAAGCCTTGGAGAGAATATAATGGGAAAGTTACCACAGTATACTGTGATACCCTTTCAAGGCATTCAGAATTGACCAGGCTGCTGTCAGAGAGTGGCTGAATAGACTTCTTTCCTTCTGATCAGCACAGCTGCTTTTATGCTTAATTTACTCTTTAAAAATTCAGGAGAGGAGTGAGGTGTAGGGATCAAATATGGACCATTGCGTCTCAAGGTGACTTCAGTGTTTTCTAGGACAAACTGGTAGTAGTTATGTCCTGTTGTTTTCTTATTCTCCATGGCTGGTGCATTCCGTGAACATATGAGACAGTCTAGCGCTGGAACTGGGACTAATTGGAACATATGTTGTCAATCATGGACAAAGAGCCAATGAATACTTTTTCTCAATAAGGATAAATGCAGCAACAAATCAGAGATCTAAATAGAGTTCTGTGAAAAAATATGTTTTGAATTATGTAGAGGCTTGTGCAACCTTATTCTGGGATGTGCCATTTGCAGAGTTTTCCATCGCCTCAAATTTGCATTTCATTTTGGACTTGGACAAAAGTTTGGCCAAGCCTCAGACTTCAAACTGGGCTGAAGTTGCCAAAAGCTCAGGTCAAAACCACGTAGAGAAACAATCTGATGTCGCAATATTTGCCGCACAGGACAGCGGTTGGGATTGGAAACCATTATGCTGGATTAAGGATAAATGAACCTGAACAACTGTGGCCCTGTCTAGACAAAGCAAAAGGAATCAATCAAGTTTTGATACTTTTATGATGAATATATTTTCTATCAGAAATCTGTGCATGAGTTTGTGTAGTTCCTCCTTGTAAGCTATCGAGACAGTTGTCGATGATGTTATATAACAATATATTTTTTGTTCTTAGTTCCACTGTTTTGCTTCATCCTAACCCCTTCATTAGTTGAAAATAAATAAATAAATACACAATCCCTTGTTACTAAATATCCTCTGTCATATAGGGAACAGCATAGGAATGTGGAGAAGGCATAGGAAGAAAGACTCATAGAATGGTTAGAGTTGGAAGGGACCTTAAAGATCATCTAGTTCCAACTCCCCTGCCCTGGGCAGGACACAAGAACTTGCATTTCTTGCTTGGCATCCTATCCTTAACATTTCTAGACGCAGTGTGAAGAGGAAACGTGATGTACCACTCCTATTTTAACACTTTCATCAATAACATTACTTCAGTGGTTTACACTGCTGCGTGCAAGTACATCATGGCCGAAACTAAAATGTTCTTCTCAAGCTGAATCTCTGCAGCCGGTGCGTACTACCCTTTGTCATAGCTATTGAACAAAAAATTAAGTCATGTTCAGAAGGCAGCTAGTGTTACATTTGTTGCAATCTTTTATAATGCATGTATTTAGCAGACTATTTCCGTTTGAGTTCCAGTTTTATTACTTCTAATTTTTGTTTGCTGTTTCTCTCCAGCACTCATTGTACTTATTATTATTTTTCCCATATATTTTTTTAAATTGCCTAAATTTTTTGCTGTTGTGAAATTTATTTCCCATACATTAAAATCTGTCACTGTGTTTGTACACAAAACTAACAATCATCATCCCTTATAACAAGTAATACTCTTTGTTCCTTTGAGTTTTAATTTGTGAAATATGGATTTTTAGGAAGCTTTATTGTTCCCAAAAGTAGCCATGTAAATTTTTCACAACTTATCTTTATTTGGCTAAAGAAACAGGGCAGGGGTTGGGTTAAGAGGAGGTTTATCTGGTACAAATCTTTGCATGATGTTTGTTTATTGATTGTGATCTACTTGCAAGTAATCCAAGTGTCAGGTCCTCTCAGCTGAAGCTACTTGAAATGTATATTGGGTGTTTGTAAGGCTTTTTAATCCAGTTGAAAGAATTGGGAGACAGTGTGAAAAGCCTCAAGCAATAACTGCTCCAAGTAACCAATCTGCTGATTGAACTGCTGATACGGATACAGCCCGTGTGTCACATTCTGGAAGGTTTTGGTCTCTTACGTTTCTAGCTTTTTCTAGTTACTGAAAATTGTCTCATTTGTTTCAGACAGTTGTCTCATAACTGTAACTATTCTTTTTAAGTAAAGATTAGCTTTCTTGTTAGCAGAGTCTTTTGAAAGAATTAAAGCTAAGACTTTGATCTATGCTGTATATGTTGAAACTGTTTATATGTAAACCAGACTATAGAGTCTTCAAAGAAATTTGGGAAGTTGGTAAAGTGGTTTTAAAACTTTTAAAGGTCTATGAGCAATGCAGATGAGTTCTAACATATTCTCAACTCTTAGACTTGAACCTGGAAGTATTTGTTAAGGCTTAGTCCCTCTATTTAACCAGTAAAAGGCTTAGTTCTCGCATTGAAAGTTTTACAAGTTTTACTTCAAGGTGTACAACGTATATTTGCTTCGTTTTATGGAAACGGTGGAAGCATGCTGCAGCAAACCTGTTGCAATAGTTTGTTGCTCAGATGTGTGTTTAAAGATTCATACCTCTAGTTTTGGTCCCAAGCTGCATTTCTTGCTTAACTGTAGTGATTTTGCACTCTTTTTGAATGAGGACAATGTTTTAAAACTAAATATAGCACAAGTCTGAAATTTCCACATCGGATAAGGATCAGAAACATCCTTATTTTTTCCACTTCTATTAATCAACGCAACAGAAATATACCCACTTATCTTTTATTAATTTTACTTTTCAGCTAAGAGTTTTGCGATTGATATAGTGAATGTAATTCTGAAATTTTTGTGTCCATATTATATATTTCTGTCATCAAAATACATTTGTTTACAGTTACCAGATTTTTTTCCATCTGTCGAATGGTCTTCAAATGTGTATCTACTGCACATTGGATATTTTTATTTCAACTTTGATGAGTTAGTTTTTGCTGCTTCTGCTATTGCTGGCACTGGAGACGGGTGTCTCTGCATTTTGTACTAATTATTGGAGTAATGAAAGAAGATGGGGCCCGTCAGACAGTTATTTTTCTGAGGTGGTTGTCAAGAGTTAGTTGTCTTGAAAGGTAAATATTGTTTGAGAGGTGTAGCATTTATGATAACGTAAATGCCTAATGCACTGGGATACTCTGCAAAGTGTTAGTAAATAAATTTTGCCTTTAAGAGTGCTTATTTGACTGAAAAAGTCTCTTAAAGACTTGAATTAGATTCTAACTTACTGTATGGCTGTTATACTGAATATTTGTATTATTTCTAACAATAATTAATGTCAGCATGACACAGAAAGAAGTAGTGTGTTGTGAACATGAGAACTGCTGTGTTTGGATAGTCAGTAAAGGAAATACCATTTAATTCAGGTCTCAGTTAGGTTAGTTATCTGGTTTACGTAGTTACTACCAAATGAAATAGATCAAGACCATAAGAGAGTAAATAATCTAAAATAAGTGAGATGGAGATGCTTTTCCAGGAGACCAAAGATATGAATTTTCATGTATCTTTGTAAAATTAATTGAAATGCTCCTTACAGGTCCTATTCATTAAGCATATCTGTGGCTTGGGACAATACTCTGAACTAATGGCCAAAGGACTAAAGCTGTGTTCATTACACATGATGCATATATAAGCAAACATTAATTTCATTTAGAGTTTTTAAACATATAGCTGTTACTGGTAGCAACCACAGTAAAAAAAGACATTAACCCAAAGGAAAGAAATTGGGTACTCCTGAGAGCGAAGGATGGGCAATCTTGAGTAACTACTGCATAATTAGGGTTTATGCTTTTTTTTTATGCTCCCAACTGCTGTTCTAGAGAACTCTCCACCCTGTGTTTCTCCTCTACTCACCACTTTCTCCTAAACATTAGAGACTTTGCACCTGATATTTATTTTTTTTCTTTTAAACTAGCACGGGAAGGAAAGCTGTGTGGTATCCCCACCCTCCTTTTTGGTCTCAGTGACTCACAGGACTAAACATGGCTGAATGAGACTATTGTCTAAGTGCCAGTTTCACAGTGGGATGAGTCTTGTAAACTCAGATGACTCTTCTTCATTGACAGGAATGGCAAAAACCTGACTTGGTCATGTAAACATTCTAAGTTTCTGTCTAAACTTTTTTGATAGTAGAGTGGTGACATTTGTGCTTGCTGTTTCTAAGGTCTGAGACAGCTTTTCTGGAGCTTCAGAAGTAATTCATAGAGAACATTGGAACATTGCAGGACTTGGCCTACTCATGGAAGGGCTTAACGACCAGATACAGTTACAGTTTCTGTTCTTGCATTTGTAATTATTATTAATCAGTATATCAATTTAATTAAACCGCACAAAAAAAAAAGAGAAGGGGGATTGGGATTTTAGGGGTTATGTTAGCATATGGAAAATGAAACCTATGTTTCATATTTATGAATCCATGAAGGTTAGTATGTAAGTGTACATATAGATATCTTAGACTAGCCTGGATGTGTTCTGCCAGATTGAGCAAATACTCTTTAGAGCTTATTGAATTTACACCAACAGGTTTGTTATCTGATTCCTTAGTTCTAGTTACCTGCCTCTAACACTGTCCAGTGTTCACAGCATGCCCCTAAATCCCCAAAATGCGACAGGGGATTACTGTAGCGTTATGCGTGGGGAAGGCCCGTTTCTTGATATGTCTATCATGAGATTTTATTGTACTTGTTTTAATGTGTATAACTGCTGAATGGTGTTATTGGTCAGAAAATCATGCGGTCTTAAATATCTTTGCTCTGATCTCCTGTAGCAATGAAAATAAATGCAGGAAAAGTGTGCAACTTGGGGATATTTCAGTTTCAGTGATAAAGATCTGTTTCCAAATGTGTTTTGCAAGCCAAAGTATGCTTTCACCTGTAGACCAGCTCAAAGAACTTGTTAGCATTTTTTCCATACCAATAATAATTGTGTGATGTACTCTTAACAACAACAAAAGAATGCAAAGACCTTTTGTCTTTGTACAGTACAAAGTACAGATCCTAAGTCAGTGTAAAAAGCACCTTGATTAGCTCCTGCCTCATGAATCATAAACTGTACATTATATTTACTCTTATTATAGTATATTAATACAGGGAATATTAAGCACAGTGTCCAACATCCATCACTATAATAAAACTTCATTTTGAATCTAGCTTGAGTAATTGCAGCTACCGTAGATCCTGTACCCTTAGAGATGCCCCAGCATGTAGGGTTGCTTCTTCCCAAGGACTTTTTTCTTTTTCTTTTTCTTTTTTTCCCCTTTGGCTTTTTGATTAATTTCTGCACAGGACAATGAGGCAACAATTACGTTGCCTTCATCTCTTGCCGCTCATCGAGCTCTATGAGAAGAGTTAAAGGCAGGCAGTTATGATTTGGCCAGCCCTCTGTCCTGTAACAGAGGTACAAATTTGAACTGACTTTCCAAGAAGATTGCTTCCTGATCCTTCAAAGTTGATGAAGTGTTCAGGGGGATTTTCTAGTCCTTTTTTACAGTGTGCTTCTGTCCTGGTTATTGTAGGAATAGGAGATGAATTTTAAAACTGTCTAGTTTTAAGCAGTAAGGGGAGTTTGGTATGTTAAGCTTGATCTCCAGTTCTGTGGAAGCTCAGAGGCCAAGTCCCCCAAACTAGAAAATCCAGGATCCCATTAGCTTCAAAATAGAAAGTTGTAGGGGTTTGGAAAGAGCTTGAAATAATTACACTCTCTGTTATGGAGTAATGTGCTGGAATTTGATATGATGGAACGTAAGGAAGGTTGTGCTCAATTTTGAGCATTAGGCAAAAGCGAGCATTTCTTGAGGCAGATGTGCTTTCCTCTTGCTTGGATAGTTGTTGGGTTGTGTGGTTTGTTTTACGGATATGGGTTTGGTTTTTGTCTTTTCTGTTTTTCATAATACTTGTTGAGACCTAATACTTTAAAATTCGGTATCTATCTGCATTCTTCTTTATCTTGTTAGTCACTTGGCTCACAGTTCAGAAGATGACACTGCATTTCTTTACAAACAGCAAAGCTTAATATAATTAGTAAGCTTAAGCAGTTTGAGAATTGCCAACAACGGTGATGATACCCAAACAGTTGTATAGAAAGCATGCTAAGTAGTCAAATGCTCAATAAAATTGGAAATTAATTAATGGTATGTAATCCTAGTTTGTGAACTATGATGATTATTATCAGAGGAAAGTTTGATTCTTTAGTTCAGTAAATACAGTGCTGCCTTGTAATAAAGATAGAGGATCTGACTAGCTCAGGAACCAGACTCTAGGTGGAACTGCATCTAGGTGAGATGCTCTACCCTTTATCTATTTGAAGTGCCAGCAAAAGATGGTTCAGACCATTAGGAAAAAATTACTGCCTACACAATCTTGAGTACAGTAGTTGATAAGAAGGACCTTGTGCTGCCTAGAACTATTGAGTAATTTACATCACTAAGGACCAAGAATGATTTTCCTGGAGTAATCAAATATACTGAGTTGAGCTTCAAGGCAGTAGGAGGTCAGTCACACAGATTTTGGAGTACCAGGATACGATGGACAATCTCTCAGAAATGAATAATTAAATACATTGCAATGAAATTAAAATATTGAAGTAGATTGTGCAAGCATGATCTATTCCTGTTGGCCGGCCTATTGCAGAAAAGCTTTATTCAGGCTTTGGAAGAGCAAGAATCTTGGTGAAAAGGTAGAAATCTATGGGTTCAGTGGTTTTATTTGATTCAGTAGATGGATCCTGAGAGTGCTATGTGTATATCTCTTCTCATATATATTTATAAAATGTTTGTCATTCAGTGTGAAATGCTTATATCATCCATTACCTGTGTATTTGAGATGGTGAACATAATTTTAACAGTTTCCATTACTCATCATGATCCTATTTATCAATATATGTGTGTATGTATATTTATTTGTGGGGCTATGTAATTTATAATGGTTTTAGCTAGAGATCAAGGGTACACTTAATTGTGAGAAATAGTTGGTCTGGGAATCGACAGACTGGATTAAAACAGTCAAATTCTAGTAAAAACTTGTCTGTGATATGGGCTCAACTTATCAGTCTAATACCAGTCAAGTTAGAAATGAAGAAAAGTAGAGTTGTGTGTGGAACCTTTGACATTTGCCAACTTGAAGCCTCACTGTCAGAAAAAGAGTTGCCAGTTGGAATAAACAAAAAGCCTTTTTCAGGGCTGATAAAATGTGTTGGAAGTGGCAGCTAGATTAAAGCCTCCACATCAAAATGAATGCAGAAAAAGCTCTTTTCAGGACTAAAGAGGAGATTCAAGTTGTCAGCAGCCAGTCTGAGTCTGGCAAACAACGTAAAGCACTTAGGGCTAGAGAACTTTAATTAGAGCTCTCTTCAGGCTAAACAAAAGTTCTTAGTCTTCATCCTTGATAACTCACTGATTGGCTTCTGTTGTACCGACAAATATTGATATCAACTTTGACAAGAGTTCGTGTATGTGTGCCATGCAATCAAGCCCTATATTTTTATCTGAGCAAAAGGTTCAGTCGTGTTGGGTGCAATGGATAATGTGGGTGATCTATTGCAGCAGTGGCTCAAAACCAAGACTGTTGAATTTCTGTTTCTTTGTATTGTGTGGGTGCTATGTTGTATATAAAAGAGCCTTCGAGTAAGAAGTTCCTTTATATTTTATCTTTCCCTCACGGCAAAATCAGTGTGTATAATTTTTACTAAAGTTTATTACCATTATGAAGTGAACCGATCTTGGCAAGTTTTGTAGATAGATCAGGAGTGTTATTATAATCTATTAGTTTCAGTGTCGAAAGAGTTTCATAAAAGATAATTTGGTTCAAAAGCATGCTCTGTGACTTGAAAATTTAATTAGAATTACATACTAACCAATGGTATACTATAAAATGAGGTATATTATTTATGAAATGCTTTAGAATTTGATCAGGAATGTTTTAGAAACAATATTTTTGTACTTTGATCAAAATCTGGTTATTTTGACCTTAAGTGAATTTTTAAAAAAATGTTTTTCTTAGATTGTAAGGAAAGATCCCTGTTTTCCTACTAATGACTCGGTTTATTTTCCGGACTTTAGCTCAACTTTTTTTTCTCAGTGTATGTCATATATACATGATGGTGAGGCTAAAATTCAATATTCAGTACTTTCTTCTTTAATATAGGAAGCACACCTTTTCTTTGGAGAATAAAAGAATATGTGTTGTTGCTGACTTGTCACCGTAGCCATTGAATAGTAGTATATAGTTATTACTTTTGGTAGACGCGAGATATACTGCACTTGAATAATCAGTGAAAAGAGATGTTCCACTACAGCAAATCTGTACTGTTACAATTACCTACAGAGACTGAAACGCTACTTAAAGTTTTGCAAATGTTTCATTGCATCCAGAATGGTAAATACCTACATTATTTGAAGTAACTTTATGTTCTAGAGAAACTATTTAATGAATTTGTCATATTTGTCAAAAGTAAATTTGTCATAACCATGAAGCAAAATGGGTCCTCTTTTGCATGTCTGTTTGCCAATGATTTTTGCAATTTTAGTCCTCTGATGGAAAGTAAGTTCCTCAAATATGGAGAAAGCTCTTGAAAGCTCTTACCATTTAAAAATGTAAATAGTACTCTTATAAGAATGTTTCTTCTTTAAAATCCTTGTGTTTTATCTGCATATTTTAATTCCTTTGTTAGGAAAAGCAGCATAAAATGAAGAATGAGAGAACTTCAAGACATACATTTCTTTGATCTATTTAAGGCCTTTTAGATAGGCAGCTAACATCAGCAGCTTTGATTATATTTCTCGTGTTCTTTGAGTATTTATTTACGGTACTCCTTTAGACCAAGACACCTGAAAAATTCCATGTCTTACTGGAATTATTTTAAAGATTTGCAATTTCTTTTCCTTTAAAGTGTTGAACAATTCATATGCATTTTTTTGTCCCCAGTACACCTCTGAACACTTCCCCCCCTTTTTTTTAAATTGTTCTACTTAAGGTAATCCCTTTAGAAATCAGCAGATGTAGTCTCATCTCTTAATGATTTTCCTGCTTTATTCATCAGGGAGACAGGTAGTCTTTTCGGGATCTTTCCTCCACCCTTTTCTAGTATAGGATTTCTTAACTTTGGACCAGTGTTTTTATGCTTGGCATCATACTGTCATAGTTTGATTTGTCATGTTTTTACTTTTTTCTCCTCCATGATCTAGGCTTCTTTTCTCGGAGCATTTCAGAATAGAAGTGACAGTAACTCACAGATCTCTGTCTTCCACTTCCTTCTTGCTGCTCAGATTAGCCTCAAACATTGCCAGAGGCATTTTAAATTCTGATTCCTTCTGAAAATCACTGTGAATGTTGCTTTTTTGATAGCTAATATATAATCAATTTTCTCTGGTCCTCACTAAGATTGGTTTAGAAACTAATGGGGACCACTGGACTTTGCACTAGGCCTCTTGTCTTTCTATTTTCAGTGCCAAATGAAGTGAAAGCTTTTCTCCCCCTGCAGTCCATCTGTGTTGTGTTTGGGAGCATTGTGCTAGGAAGCCAAGGGTTTAGAGGGCCTTTGACTTGGCAATAGTGAGTAATTCGTGGAGGAAGCTCTTCTATGTCAATGTTGATGAACCTGTCAAGCACTATTTGCTTGGATTTGCACTGACTATTTCCAGACCAAACTGGGAAGATACGGAACATCAGGAAGATACAGAATATTATAAACACAAAACTTCCTTTAACACTTAACTTTCACCTCCACCCACAGTGGAACAACGGGTGCGATGCCATCCTTCAACAGCACTGTGTCTCAATTCTGGTGTTCAGCATCTTCTCAGAGAAATGCTGTCTCAGTTGTAGTGGAAGGGCTCAGCTCTGGTCTATGTAGAATGCTTAATTACATTAAGGATAGTGGCTAGTGTTGTGACATTCCACATCATCCAGGATTTAACAGGTTTATATCTTCCAGTAGATTTCCGGAGTAAATAGTAGCTAGGATAGATTACAAAGAACTGATATAGTGTGCCTAACTGCGAAAGGAATAAAACCAAACCAAGTGATGCAGTCACCACCTCACGTGGGTAGCCCAATGCCCAGCTAGTTCCCGAGTAAAAGATGTCTAACATACCCAAACCCACCTCCTCACTGTTTAATTGCTGACCATGACATTATATGACATGGAATATCTTTTTAGTTAGTTTGGGTCATCTGCATGGTTGTCTCTCCTCCCAGCCCCTTCCGCACACCCAATCTATTCACTGTAGGGGCAGAGTGAGAAACAGGGAATGACTTGACGCTGAGCAAACACTGTTCAGCAATAGCTAAAACATTTGTGTGCTGTCAGCACTGTTTTGGTCACAAATCTAAAACACAACACTATGTAAGCTGCTATGAAGAAACTGTCCCCGCCAGACCCCGTACAATTTCCTACTTCCCCCTTCTCTGCCCCTGCCCTGACTTTTTAATTTTAAAACGTTCTGTTCAAAGCCAAGAAATATAAACAGGTTGAGAGGTGTAGTTAAATGGAATAAAGATAATAACCAAAGGAAAAAGTCTGTATATTTAGTATCCTAGATTGGTCAGAACCTAACTCACTTGACAGGTAATTGCCTAAAAAGCAGTGTCTTTGATGTTAAGCTTCAGTGAAGTAGAAAGTAAGTTCCTCAGCTGCTCCCCGACAGTCGTTGGGTGGTCTGTTGCTGTCTGATGCTGGAGCACCCTCTCACCCCGCAGAAGGGCTTTCTTTTCGTGTGACACACTGAGTACAGACAGTTACGCACCGCTTTCTCTATGCAGTCCTGGGGAGAGAGAGGAAGACGGAGAGAGAATTTGGCTAGAGCAGCCAAATACAGTTTAAAATAAACAACTTCTAAATTAAAAAGAATGTTAAATACAGATCATCTGCTCAAACCATGACAGCAAATTTGATTCCTTCCTCCTTTTACCTGATGGAGATGCGCCTGCAGGACTCGCATCAATTACCTGTCGACATGTGGAAAATGATTGATGAGCTGCCTCAGGCACTGGAGTATACTTTGTCAACCACTCATAATTTATACATCTTATCTCTGCCAGAACAAAAGACAGGACAGCATGCACACTGAAAGGGGGAAAAAAAAAAAAAAAAGGATAAAAAAAAAGAGAAACGGGAAGGAAAGACAGAAAGAAAAAAGGCTGTTTGGGTTCCAGTATGTAGCATGAGTTGATAACATTGATGGCTATCCATTTGCTCCTTCATCAGACATCTACTGCCACTTTCTACTGTGGCTGCTTGGGTTTGCCAGGCTATCTGGCCATTCCCTGCTGGAAAGATGCTGACATAGAAAGCATGGAGCAGTCTAGAGTTACATTTTAATTACACTACTATCTACAAGAGTCTCTGGAGCACTGATGTTTGCTCTGACCTTTTGTTTTAATCAGCACTCTCAAAGCATGCTGTTAACCACCACTGACAGAGATTGATAATTTATACAATGGGGTCTTCTTAAGAAGCTTTCATTTAGAAGCATTATGGAAATCAGATACTTTTGCTTTTGCATTCAGACATCATTTTAGAATGTACTTCAGATAGGTAAATCTTACAGTAACATAAAAACTAAATTTGAACTTTGACCTCAAAATATAATTGAACACAAAGTAGTATTTTTTAATATTTTAGGGGGGATAAAATATTTCTCGTATTTCTTTGAGGCTCTTGAAGCACTTTCAATCACAATCTTTATTCAGTACTTGCTAAGAACTTGCAGATAAGCCTCATATTCTAGTCTACTTTTCAGGAATAGCTATTAATTTAGGGGGAGGAAGGAGGCTTGTTTGAGTGCCAACCTGAGACACTGTGAACAAGACTGATTTCCAAAACACCTGGTATTTAGTGTTGTTCAAGTGCCTCAAATTGAAAAGCAAAAATGTCTTATGCGTTCAGAAAATTTTATTCTCTAGTTTAATATATTAATGAAATTTAATGTGATCATTTCTCCACCTGGGTAAGATAGTATATTACCTGTTCAGGGTCTACGGTGTTGGAAACGAAAGAAGCCTTTTAGGGGTATCGCTGTGTTTGGTTGGAAAGTTGTACTGAAGTTGTCTACAAGTCGTATTCATCCTAGTATATGATTTTAAGCATCTGTACTGTTCCAAACCCACATGGTAATAGTGAAGGATCGAAAAAAAGGTTAATACAAAAGCAGTCTGAGTTGAAAATTCCATGATACAAATACAATGTTTTAGAATGTTTGAAGTTTTAGTAAATGTCATGTACCATACGGTCTTGTGGTATGTCAAGTCCAGTGCTAGTATACTGGGAAGTTTAGTTTGTATAGTCAGATTCGCAGGTTCTTCTCTTTTCTTCTGTTGTCATCTTACTATTTTTAGAGCCAATTGCCCAGACATGTCAGAATATTTTCCAGATTTCTAAGAAATATTCAGTTTCTTTGTGTGTTTTTTTCTGACACCGTGTTTCATCATATCTGGATTGAATGGAGTTATGACGCATGTTGAGACCAGCTTACTATAGAAACTCTTGGCCTGTAGCTCAACGTTTGAAGAATTAGATGGTGTAACAAAGAATGCTTCTGGATATAGACATAATTTTCTCAGTCATAGTTTTACTTTACATAGTGAAAGTATGAGCAAAGCTTTCAACCAAATAGATCTATTTTGTCTGTGGGGTTTTTTTTACGTTAAACTGCTCCAATACCGTTTTCTTCCTTCTGCCATGTTACACATCCAACAGTGGATCAGATTACCAAGTCGCAAAGAATTAAATTAATTACCACAAGCCCAAACCTGCAGTCATGCATGGACTTCAGCAGCAATTAAGTAGGCACAATAGCTGCTGGTTGTTTAATTCCCACATGACTATTCATATATTGTTCAAAATGCTATTTAGTTGTCTCAATAGAATGGTTAGAAAAATGTGACTGTTTGTACCCTAACTAAATAGAAGACTTCTCTTTCCTGGTAACAGCATGTATGTGCTTGTGCTTCCTTTTTACTGAAATAGACCTAAAATTCAGAATTTTTAAATGCAGAAGCAGACAATAAGGGCTGTATTCTGTGACCTTGCACAGAGTGACAGCCAAGCAGGTTTAGCTACAGAATATGAGAAACTGGGACTGAAGAAAGCAAATCAAGAGTTTTTATCAGGCAGATCATTTTAATGATCACAGGTAGCGTTGTAACCTTGCTGCAGCCCTTTTAGTAAAAATAACATAGGAATTGCTTACTCAACTTGTTAAACTCATGAGACTACTAAAGGGTGAGACAGAAACTTGCCCAAGTTCTGAGCAGTTGTAAGCTCGCTTTGCTTGTGCTTCAAAGCTGAGAAAAAGCTAATAAATGCAGTCAGTGTGAGCCTCAGCCTATGAATCCAACTTCTCAGCAGGATTTATTAGTTTTAGTATAGCACAAGAGTAATACAGGTATATGACAATTTTTGGTTTGGTGTGGAAAGGGTAAGTTCTTTTCTGTCGTCTGTAATGCATTGTGTAAGAACATTAGAGTCTTGTTTAGAGAGGGAAACTGCTGAAAATCATAGAACTAACATGCACTGATCAGTATGAAAAATAATTTCATACAATATTGCTTTGAGAGACAAGAATATATATTACAAAGGCAGTTTAAAGAGACAGCAATTTCCAGTCAGTGGGGGCAAGAGCTTTCAATGTGGGAGAAATACTTGTTTCTTCCTTTGCCATCGACCTGCTATACGACCTTGAACATGATACTTATATCTGTGCTTTATGCTATTTTTTTGTCTGTCCTGTCAAGTTAGATTGTATACTGTTCAAGGTAGGGCCTGTGTGCTATTCTGTGACTGTGAAGAGCCCAGCACTGGTGGTCTCTGACCTTGGATAAAGCATGTAGGCGTTGCTCTAATATGAACAAATAACAATAACAGTGTCTTTGGGTAATAGGAACTGCACTGTTCCTCTTACGTATGACAGATCAGTAACAATCGTTTAAAAAAAATAATGAAAAAGGTCAACCAGCTTTGTGAAAATCTTGTCTAATTGCTGGGGTTATAGAAGCTAAGGTATGAAAATGGCACCTTTGTGTCATTGTGTGGCCTTTTATCCTTCTATGCAGCAGACCTTCATTTTGGGAGTAGTCTAACTTCTAAGGAAGCTAATAGTCCTTGCCAGGTAATGCCATACTTATGACTTTTTATAATAGCACATGTTCCATCCAGCTTCTGTGAATGGTGTTTTAGAGATGTGTGGTACACCTTCCCATAGTTACCTCTCCTTTCCTCTACTCCTGCCCCTCCTCCCTGCTCTCCAAGCCTGCATCCCATTCTCTGTGGTAAACCAGTCCTCATAGATGTCTGAAATGGACTTTAAAAAAAAAAAAGAAAAAGAAAAAAAAAAAAGGTGTCCTTACTTTGTTTTTAAGTATTTTATCTCTTCCCAGTGCTGAGCTGCTTTTTTGTTTTTGTTGTTTTGTTTGACAAGCTGCTTGTAGATAGAACAGTTTTCCATAAGGAATTGAAATCATACATCAAATGTATTGTTTTATATGTAAGCCACTTGAGAACAATGAAAGCAGTTGCTGGAACCCAAATACTATTACAAATAGATTTATTGTAGTATGTTTTCTCCCACCTTTTTCTAGAAGTTATTACTTTAATCTTAAGAATTTATGTAAGTAGGCTCGTAGCTTTTATATGCTTTATGCATTCACTTTTGAGACTTTTTAGCTATTTAGTGGCATGGTGTTTAAAACAAGTGTTATCAAGGAAATAATTTCAGCTTTACATCATTTTTTTTATATTTCCCTCTGAATGCTACATATAAAATAGCCAGATGGTAATATAAAAGAGTTATAGTAAATGTCATGGAAACTTATCTTCACAATGCCCTTTAGCTTGGTTTGTTCATCTCAACCTACAAACATCCAGAAAAGATAAAGATGTAATATCCCTTTGTCACAAAATTATATAAAATTTCAATGTCTTCAAACTTTAAATGTATCTAAGAAAAAACTTACTAGAAATATGTGCAATTAAAGTCATTCCAGTATTTATAAAAGAGTAGAAATGCTTTTAAACTGCTCTCCCCTCCTCAGCAAGAACAAAGCTGTTTTGAAGTGAGAATAATTCTCAAACTATAATTGTGACAAACGAGATCAGATGTTCCTGAGAGAATACCTCTTTATTTTTCTGTCATTTTAATATTGCGCCTAAATCGGATCCCAAAGGGGGAGAAAGTTATTTACGTATTATTGACCCAGAACTTAATACATTCAATAAGCATCAAAACGGAACAACGCATTTCGTTTACAGCAGTATCTTAAATGCTTTAGTCATCATACTGGATGAACTAGAGTCTTGATAATTTTTTTTTTTTTTTTTTTTTTTTTTTTGTCTCCTGATTTCAGAGGATACAAGATTGCCAATTACTCGGGAAATATATTTGAAGTTCACTGTGTTGATAGGTGAAAAAGCTGCTGATTAGATGGTTGTTATAAAAGGTGGTGTGTTTCCCCAGCATTTCTCACACTTTTCCGGTCCCAATAGCCATATATATTACAATGGTGTCAAATGGAGTTGTTACTGATCTTAATTTATTTTAGGTGAGCTATTGGATGAAATGTAGTACTGATAAAGCTGATAACACAATAGAAATGCAGCATTCTTGTTGAGTATTCAACTGATGTCCAAAAATACTGGAGGTAATGTAAATGGTAGGTTGTGAAGCCGTACTCATTTATCATTGATAACAGACACAAGATTATTAAACCACTCTGAGTTGCCACCTAGAGGAGGTGGTTACATTCTTTGAAATGTTGTAGCTTTCTACAGATTGATGTGAAGAAATTAGAGAAGTAAATATCTCAGTGAAAAAATAACAGTAATGATCAAATGAAGACAAAACCCATGAAACAAATTAAGGAGGCTAAAAAAGCCGAAATTGTAGCTGTGTTGAACTAGACTGGTAATCAAAATGTTGTGATTGAGCAGTGAGCAATTTCCTGCTGTCTAGGGCAGTCCTTACCCTCTCTCTGAGAGTGGCACAGAATTAATTGTTATATTTCAGAAATGCATTTCTTGAGGAAAAGAAAAAGGCTATTTTACTTTATGGATCTAGTTGTCATGTAGCACCATTAAAGTTTGCTGAAGTGATGTCAGCAGCGTCTCAGTTTTGCTGTTAAGTTTTGCTCAGTTTTGCTCTGCCTTGAAGTCTATGGTATATATTTTAGTTAAAATTAGGAAGAAAGTGAGGTACAGGTTTAATGTTAGTTTCACTCCTACCTTACAGCCACGGGAATATATTTTTTTAAAAATAAAATAAAATCTTTTGACACTTGCTCTTGTTGAATTTCTTAAATTGAGGCTGAAAACAAATGCCATCATCTGCCAGAAAGCAAGAGTGGACTTTCTGCTTGTTTGATAACAACTCCTTTGAACTTTGTTTCATAAGGAAATGAAAATGATACCTAACTGTATCTAAGTGATTCTACTACCTTGTTACTTTAGGGTTGATACATAGATCTATGATTTGCAAATTCTACTTTTTCACTTCATGAAGAATCTCATGAGTGCTGCTTGCTACTGCAAAGGTTTTGTTATGATCTCTTTTATTAATTAAAAATGAATTGCTATTGAAGGGACAACAGCTGTCCAGTGGACACCACAGCAAACCAAATCCAAACTGCTTCTGTGGCTACCTGCTAAAAAGCCTGGAGGGAGGGTGACCTGAAATAACTGTTTGAGTATCACAGGGCCTTTTGGCACTTTCTTTTTGGCTTTTTCTCTATTAAACGTTTCTAACAAAAAGTCCTTACTTTCACCGTGTTCTGCCAGTTTTTCCCCTAAACCTTTGTCTTTAAACTCGAAGCTTTCTGTGGCCCTTATAGCTTCCACATCTTCCTTAATATTGAGGATAAGAAGATACTTCCTTCTGTCTGCAGAAACCTGCAGGTAATATGGATGCTCTTTGGAGGGAAGAAAAGAATAAACCATCCACTTTTGCCCCAGTGTCTTTACTGGTCAGTAAAGCTGATGTGAAGGGGAAAGAGATGTGTAATGCTTCTTCTCTCTACTTGTTTTGTGCGTGTTTCCTCGCAAGGGCATCAAAACGCAGAATGGGGGCACAATGAAACCGTAATAGATCTTGTAATGAAAGATGGGATTGGTGATGTCAGACCCTTGCATGGGTGTAGGTCAATGGATTCCTGTTTAGTTAACCCTAATTTAGGTTTTTAAGCATTAACCCTTTACAGGCAAGTTTTCATGCATATCTTTGGTCTCCATGGGATTCTGTGGTTCCGTGATACGTGTTATATCCAGTCTTACAGAAATTTTGCTGATTGGTTTTGGCTTTGCATTTGTAAAACTAAGTTCCTTTTTTTTCCCATAAGAAATAACTATAGGCTAAGAAAAACATCACGTCGTCTAGGCTGAGCTTGTTATGTAGAGAAAGGGAGGAATCGTCTTCCCTTTTTTACTTTTAATCCTGGAGCAAATGGTGGACACAACAATTCAGAACCTGAGCTCCCATTTTTTTTCCAATATGTAACAGAATTTGAAATGTAGTTTCAAGTTCCAGGCCAGGAGCCTCAATTAGTGCCCTGTAGCCATAGAATATTCCTAAAAAATTGAAGTTGCCAGGTTAGAATATATTTCTAGAAGTAGCCAGTAGCAAAAAAATCACGGGAGCAAAATACGCTAATTCCTAATAAAATGTGCTGCTGTGCTTGGTCACATTGTAATTAATAAACAGATTTTTATATATGTATATGTGTGTGTAATATAATATATGAAAACATTCCTCCTTCACCATATAGCTTTAGAGGCAAATGGCTTGTCATTTTTGCATGCATATCAATAACACAAAAAAAAAAAGGAAAAAGGAAGTCTGAATGAATGGTGCATGAGAAAAATGAGCATGTAAACAGCATTTTCTGTTTCAGATTTTGAAAATATGAGTAAAAATGTATTTGGGGTACTGTTTTCTGTTAACTGGTCGAGAGAGACATTTTTCTCTGTTCTTTCAAGAAAATTTGGATTGAACATAGGTGCCTTTATTTAGCTTGATCACTTTCAGGAAGTAACTCTGTATTTCTGTAGGTATAGTGGTTCTTTCATTTGATTCTTATTTTCGGTCTATTTTCTACTTTAGAGAGTTGCAGAACCCAGCATCCTGAATCCATTGTCTCTTTATTGTGATGCATGCAAGGAGAGCAGTTTTAACCTCCCAATGTAAAGTATAAAAAAATTGGATTGCACATTCAAAGTGGAATGAAAATGATGCATAGAGAAGTAGATCATTTTATAGGCTACTGTTCTATTTTATGGAATGATAAATAATGATGTAAAATATGTTTTCCTTTGCATGTTTAAATTGCCCAGTGTACATAACTGAATTTAAAATAAATTCAAAAATGAGTGCTCAGCCTTGCTGAAGGACTTGGAGAAGTGCTTTATTCTTACTGTCTTTTCTAATAAATAAACTGCTATGAATACAGCTTCTTGTTTAGATCTTAAATTTTAGCTGGACTTTGACAGATTTAAATTTAATCTGGGCACTGTAAGAGTCTATACTGTCACTATTTGTCTGCTGAGTTTCAAGTGACTGATTTCTCCCTCCCATCCCCCAGCAGTTTTCTGTACCTTCCTTTCGAGAACCAACTATGCTATATAAACTGACCGACTAATTAAGTATATAAACTTGTACTTGGGCTGGCTGGGATGGAGTCAGTTTTGGGTTTTTTTGGATTTGTGACTGAAGCAGTGCTGATAGCACACCATTGTTCTGCTGCTGCTGAGCAGGGCTTGCACGGCGCCAAGACTTTCTCTCTTTGCCAGACAAGCAGACGGGGAGTGTGCAAGGGGTTAGAGTTGACATAGGTGCAACTAAACTTTATAATGAAATCAGTAACGTCAATTGGTCTAATTAATTGGATTTTTAAACTATGAAGAGATATTACAGCTCCACCAAGAAAACAATGTTAAATCTAGAAATTCTTCCTTGCACATACACTTTTCTTAAGCATGTGGTGTTAGATGAAATTAAATCTTTTCTAAAGAAATTATTACTTTGCAGGTGGTGCATCAGAAAAAAGGAAAGGAAAGTTCAATGTTTTTATTTTGGTTTACGGAACTTGCCTTGTATTTCCTTATTACCTTGCCTTACTCTTTTTGTCTTTGGAGCGACTCAGGTTAATACAAATGGCTTATTCTGAGATCAGCAAACTCAAAATGGATGTTATAGATCAATAGAGAGTATTAAGGGATTACTAAATAAACAAATTTTTGTTCACTTTTCGTCTTATTTTCAACTATGTTCTCATATAGTATAAAACTATTTTAAGCACTCAGGATTGATGCTTGTATTCATTCTTTGATACTAGTATTGCCTAGCTGTTTTAAGGGTGGCATTATTTGGTTTACACATGTGTGTACACACACGTATCTGTGACAGCGTTGTGATAGAGTAAATTAGCAGCAACCTCCATGGGCACTTTTCTTAAAAGCAAGACAACTCCCTTCACTGGACACAGTGACTCTTCTCACAAGATCTTTTACCCTCGTGACTTGCTATTTGTGAGTTGCATGCCTGAGTTGACAAGAATAAATGTATGTGGCTAAGAAAAGGTTCTGGTTGTTTGAGAGATATGAATGCTCGACAGTGTAGATGTGGCATAAATGTATTGATTTTCACCTTATTTTATTTGCTCGTAGAGTGTGCGTCACACTTGATTATAATTTTTCAAGCTTCAGCTGTGAGAGAATGATACTGGTGTGCGAGTGATGTCACAGCATGAAAAACCCAGAGAGGCTTTTCCAGTGATTATTCATTTAAGTACATCTCACCCCTTGGCAGAGGTATGGACTAGATGACCTAATATGTCTCCTCTGCCTCTACCTTCTGTGATTCTATGAGTGATAGGACAGTACAGCAGATTAGCAGTGAGTTTATTGGCAGTTGCAGAAAGACAAGGCACTAAAAATGCCTGCGCATCCGAGATGTGAATGTACGATTACATGTGGCGGTTACCTGTAGAGATCACACTTGAACACTGGGCAATTACTTATTTTCCCTCCTTCTGCCAGTCCCCCAGGAAAATACGTCTTTCACTATTGAAGTTGGTATCTCTACTTACTCAGATGATCAGTTTTAATTACTCAAGTTTAATTGGAGATTTGACTTGGAACTGGAATTATTTCTAAAAATATATAATATTAAAGGAAATAATTATTTTGACTAACTGTCCAAAATGTAATTGCAGGGTTGGGGTTTTTTTTTGATGAAGGAAATAACATTAAAAAAAGTGTGTTGAAACTTGGGAAAATTTGGGCACGGTAAGGGAGAGTTCTCTTTAGTCTCCTTTGAATGCCCTCAGAAAATTCAAAAAGTTCTTGCAGTGTATAAGCTCGTCCAGATAACATCAGGATATGATCCGGACTCACCAATGCAGATTCAGTTGCTAGCTGAAGTTTTTTGCAATAACCAAATATCTGACGAGTCCTCACAAAGAGCAGGTTTGGTATAAGGAGTTTTGCCACGCCTGACAAATTGGGAGGAGGAGGTTGGTGTCATATGCTTCACTGCTTACTTCACATACTAACTATCTTTCTCTAGGGCTCCTTATGAGTATTCAGAAAGCACTATCTTGAATGCATAGTGGAAAAATGCAAAATGTATTGTGGTAGTTCTCATATCACTTGATCTAACTTTACTAACATTTGGGAATAAAAGTGAATCCTACAAAATGGAAATTTTACATTTTTTTTTTTCTCTACAAGTTGCCCTGATAACTGTGTATTGCCTTGTTTCCTGAAAATACATGTAATATTGACACTTCTCAAACAGAGTTACAGTTCTCTACGAACGGAGTTTGAAGCAAAGTTTTTCTCTGTAACGTAGGAGATATTACACAGTTAATGGAGAAAATTTAAATATTGTAGGGATGGCATGTACTTGATAGAAGTGAAAGTAGAAGCCTGAACAAGTTTGTTCTCACAGAGAAAGACGAAGGTCTCCAGCAGAAAATGTGGAATGCTTTTTGTGCATGATCTCACCTTAAGTTTTAAGCATGTTCGGTTTTCAGATCATCAAGCTGTTTATTAGAAGGGGCTTTGTTTGCCAGTCATAAAGGTATCAGTTTTGGGTATGTTGCATTACGGTAGAGAGAAGAATTCAAATAATATAGAATAGCTTTCTTCTCCAGCTTATTTTCACAGATATTGCAATGAGAAAATGAAGCAGTGAAGCATACAAAAAGAAGCTATGCAGTAGGAGGGATAGATGAGAGGATGGTACTGTATGGTGAAAAAAGCATGGACAGGAAGTTTAAAGGAATATTAATGATGATTTTGAGAGGATAAGAATATCTTTGCTAAAAATGAGAAATTCAGTAAAAAAAGCTCTGTAGATTAGTTGTATTTATCTAATAAGTTGTATAACAGTATGTAAAGAATAAAGAATTTTTTTTGACATTGCAGGGATATACAATATTGAATCCATAGCCACAAGAAGACGTTTTTATTCTCATTTGTCAGTAGCAACAAAATATTTATATACTGTATTGTCTTGTTAGACGATGAGGCTACTTAGGGCATTACTTATGCAATTATGCACTTATGGCATTATAAGCTGGAGAGAAAGTGTTTGTCTCTTATTATGGCACTTGTTGATGCATTGTTCACATAGTTTTCTTTTTAACATTTTCTGTACTTCGCTGTATACCCCATTTTATTAGAGGTTTATTAGATTTGTCCAGTGCATTGGGCAACTGATGAAGGGAAACAGACTATTTGTGAAAGTTACTACTTTTATGTAAAAAAACCACAACAAAACAACCCCAAAGCTCTATCTAAGCAAAGAGAAGGCAAGATAACTCAAATTAAAGTATATGTTTAATTGGTGTGTGTTAAAGTCGAAGTTTGAAAATGGCCTAAGCAAGAAAGGTGCTGGACTATATCCTGTATATCAACTTTATTGCGGGGTTTTTCATTCAGAAATCATAGACGTTTATCTAGGATATTAGGTGTCTGTAGTAATCTGTAGAGAGTAGCTGGGAATGTTCATTAGCTCGTTTAAAGGGGAAAAAGCGAGTATAACTTGCTTTAAATTTAAAAGCTGTCACAATTTTTTTAGTCTGAAAGGCATCTGTCTAAAATGTAGCCATTTGAAGAGAAGGATAAGGCCTGTCAAGCTACTTCTCCTGGGCCGCTTGTGTTAGTGCTTCATCTGCTTTGTTTGACATCTCTAAACAACTCTTTAAAAATGTCGATTTTGGCATGCTCCACAAAGGAGAACTGAAGGGTGTTGTTTAAGTTATTTGGGCCTTCTCTGTTTTTCTTTCTGTGGCACAAAAATGTGCATTTTTTTCTCCGCCTTTCCCCCCAACAAATGTGTGTTTTAGCCTCAAATGACCCTGGCATCTTAACATGTCAGAGTGTTAATAAAGCACTGAGGCTGTCATAATGTGGGGTTAAATAAAGTCTTCATGAGCTGTCTATTAAGCTGATTTTTTGTTCGTCACTTTCTGTAGTTTCTTTATGGATGCAGCTTGTCTTGGTTTGTGGGCAGCCAAGCAAACGGGCTTTGTCTTTGTTCACTGCTCTGTTTAATTCTCCCCCTCATTCATTAATCATCCCTTTGACTATTTATACCAGTGGCAAGTATAGCTAACACACTTAACGTTTTCCTTTGTCTCAGTGGCACTCTTTGTGCAGGCCAGAGGAGGGCTAATTATTAACTGTAAAGTGACATTAAAAACCCGTAGATAAGCATACAAATGCTGCATCCAGTGAAATGCAGGTTTTTTCTTTTTTTTTTTTAAACCTTCAAGTGCTTGTGGCCAACTGAATTTTTCTTGCTCTGTGTAGTTGGGAGTTCACAGTAGCAGTGCCAATGTTTAGATAATTAATGAAGAAGCTCTGTTAAACCCAGAGAGTCTGCCAGTGTCAGGTTTTTTAGTTTCATCTGTGGACAGCTTAGCTGGATAGTTTGTACCTTATCAGGCAGAAGCAGGGATTTAAATTGCTGCTGTTTAGTTGGAGGCAGTTCCTCTTCTCTTTAAAGGTCCCATTCCTGTGTTTATTAGTATTCTGTATACACAAGTCTTGGAATGTGTTTTTTGTTTTCCTTTCTTATGATGTGAGAGTTTTTAGTGTTTTCTTTCCAGCTCCCTTCTATTTATGAGGCTGTCCTGAAATTAGAAGTTTGATCTTTGGGGTGGGTTTTTTTTTTTTGTTTTTTTTTTTTGTTTTTTTTTGAAACACTGGCACTGATCACATCTTTCTTGCTTATGCAAAGTCTTTCTGACCCTCTTCCTTCACACTCATGATTTCATGATATCAGCACAACAATCATTCTGGAAAGACTTCTTTGAAAAGGTAATATTTAGACAAGGTGTATCTTCTAGCTGGTTGAGGGAACTCAAGGTGTCACAAGGTCGTTGGTGCAGTAGCCATTTTTATTTACATTTTGTTCATACTATAGTGTCCACTTGATCCCATCACTTGCTATAGGTTTGAAACAAGATTTTCAGTTTTTCTGTGCCTTGAAAGTAAAGAGCCGCTCTGTGAGGTGGGTTCAGAGAGATTACTGCAGGATTTAAGGAACGTTGCAATTAGCTCTAGTAACTTGGAAGTATAAGTAACTTTTCTGTTGACTGATGTTGCGACTGGAGCCGTGTGGTCATGATTCATAATCATGAATGTAAGACATACATGAGGCCTGGAGTTTAAGTTGCTTTCAATGGGTGAAATGATATGGTCCAGTAGTGATCCACTGAACAGAGTTTGAGCATTCCTGGCTTGTGTCATAGCTGACATTTTTCTGGCTCTCAGTGTGAGCAAAGATCCTACTGAGTGAACATAAAGCATAATATCCACTGAGACAGGTCTTTGAGGACAGAGCTAGGAAGAGGTTATGCTGTCTTATTCAAGCCTGTATATAAATGAATAAACCTATTACTTCATTCTATTGTTATTGCCAAATTGAATGTCTTTCAGAAAATTTCGAGCAAGTGATAATGTTGTGAGGGTATGACAGGGCAGTCTGCTTCTGGCTAACTTGGGCAGATTACAGCTCCAGACAAAGCAGTAGATCAATAGTTACAGATTGCTTTCTGCATGTTTCAATTAGGAAATCAGTATATTGAATACAGAGAATCCTTACTTAGGATGAAATTGTGAGTGGTGAGAAAATTTTCTGTTTAAAAAAAAGTATGGTGATAGAATAGACTGTGTTGCATAAATATATTTGTATTGTTTTCTGTGCTGTGTAACTGAATAGGTTTTAACATTTAAAAATTAACCACTTCAGAATGTTGTGAGTTGTTGTTTTTTTGGTGTTTGGGGTTTGGTTTTTTTTTTTAAAGAATGAAGATTGCTTCTGTACCTCATGCTATTTTCTTGTTTTCACATGCACTAGGTACAACTCTTTCTTCTTCTGCATTATAAGTCAGCTTGGATGAGCTAAACAAAATGGATTTTGCTATGATATTATGGAATAACATTCACTTCACCATAGTAAACTTCCAGCACTTAGATTCTTATTATTTTGCCAGCCTGAAGGCTGATATATTTTATATCTATTTTTAGTAGCAAAGTCATGAAAATAAGAATTCTTTTTTAAGGAAGTTTTCCTGGCATGATGAATCAAGTTGGTCTTCAGGTAGGTAAGTCTCCTTCTACAAGAAAGCAAAGCTTATTGACTTTTCATTAAGGTCTTGAGTGTGTAGTTTATACAAGACTAGGCCTGTCTTTCGGGTAGACTGTCAGCAGCCCAATAACAAAACTGAGGTTAGAGTCTTTGATATTTTAATATACTAAAAGTAAGAGATAAAATCTCTGCAGAAAGAGAGGTAAATACAATTAATTCATCTAACCTGAGTATATAAATATGCAGTACCTCAGCCTATGGCATGCACAGGCAATCTTTCAAATGAGATCATACCAATGTTGTGATAACTTGATTCATTAACAGGGAGCTGTTAGTTTTAGCAAGGTAACAATTTGAAATAATCTTACAATTTTTACTTTTTTTTCTGGATGTCGCTTACCAGAAGATGTCTGTTGATAACAATCTTATGGAAGTATACAGTATTTTAACAGCTAGAAGGCCCTTATGAAATGCTGCTGGACTTCTGGCATCAGAAGATGCTGGGATTTTATTGTAAGGAATGTGGAGGCAGTCTGATCTGATGATCTTGGGGTAGAGAAGAGCTGTAATGATATAATAGATGAAAATGACCATAAACATTGAGAGTATGTGATACTGAGTTTTTTTACACATTGTTCTGTTCTACTGACATCTCTGCTGGGTTTGCTTTTGAGTCAAGGTAGATGAAGTCTGTATTCACAGATTTATTACATTTATTCATTTAAATGTGCTATGCATTTATGGATCCCTTCATTTCTTACAGCCTGCATTTTCTTAGTTGCATCAACACCACTACACAATATTGGCATTTATGTACACTGAGAAAGCTGTATTAAGAGAGAGATGAGTCCATAACTCAAGTTACATCACACTGAATACTCTGTGCTGTGGTGAATAAATTTTTTTAAAAATGCAATCATTCTAATATGTCACCTTTTTCCTGAAGTGTTTCTCTCATAGAGAACATTCTTCATGTTAAAATTATTTATGAAGTGTTTTTAAAAAATAAATAACAATGATTTACACAATGTCAGCAGATGCACCCTGGGCATTCTCTGCCATAATCAAGAGTGTCGACTCCTGTGACCCAAGGGTGACAGTTTTGATCAGCTTTGCTTTACAGTTCTCTCATCCTATGGAAGTGTGAGGCAACACTCATGATTAGCCAAGAGGCAGCAGATTACAGCTACATGCACACACATGTGCATGCAGAGTATTTAAAATAATTGCAAAGTACCAGGATTAGGAGTTCCATAGATTTTTGGCAATGAGATTAATACTAATCTTTCATTGGAGAGCTTTTTTGATGCCAGACTTAAAAACTCAGGATAGTCTGGTGTTCAAGAACTGTGTTTGAAGGCTAGGGGAATTGTTTCCACTTCACATTTCTGCCTTTGACCTGTTATGTAGCCTTGGGCAAATGGTTTAATCACTGTCTGCCTCTGTTTCCTTTCTCCTTTTTTGTCTTGTCTGCTCAGCTCTTAACTTTTAAAAGTCTAGAACTGTTTTCTGTTACACTTCTGTATTCTACTAAGGAGTGTAATTGTTAATATGACTAAACAATATTTTTATGTAAAATATTAAATCTTCCCAATAGCTGTTATAAACATTGCTGACGGTTGCTTTTTCTGCAATAGTTTTTGATATAAAAATAGCTTACAGAGATCAAAACTAGAAACTGCTAAAATCTTCTTTGGTGCTTTGGTGTTACTAAAAGGTATGGTCAGAAGTTCTTGTGCCTTAAAGACACTAGGCTGGCCGAGACTGACAAGAAAATGGAGGTTTATCTTCCAGTCTTGAGAAACTGTTGCGATAGAAACAAAGACAGACATGTGTGAGATTTGTGGAAAAAACCAAGGGAAATCGAGACACTTCTCAAATGTTTGGCTCTACAAAGAGAGTATGTATTAGAAGATTAATTGGAGAAATATAAAAGGGAGAAGGATTCTGTCCAAGTCTCATGTATTGCCATTTATACGAATAAACAATGTCAGGGAAATTGTAAGTTTCCCTTTCTTTGAAAAGTTTTTTCCTCTTCTGGTTCTTACTGAATCTAGTCCTACATTATGAAGTAGGAAGGTCGTAAGCATTGACCTTTCTTGAGGGTTTCCTTTCCTTCCTTGTGTGGTATTTTGTTTGTTTTTGTTGTTGTTTTGGTGTTTGTTTTGTTTTTGTTTTTTTTTTTTTTTTTTTTTAGTTTAACCTATTTTCAAAATTCGCAGAACTGCACAGAGTGAATTGTATCTACGAACATGGGTTGCCAGCTGGGATTTAACATCTTATCCATACAAGTAAATCTTTACTTCTTTGTATTCCTTCACAATTCAGGCAGCCACACAGCCTGTTACTGTGACTTTGCCTTTATGGTATGGATATTTTTATTTTTATTTGCCTGGCTGTTTAGCCCAGGTATCTTTGACAATGCAAGGCATACAACCGAGTATAAAACAAATTAGTAGGTCACTATTTATGCCCACGCTGGGGTGGGGAAGAAGTAAAGAAGCAAGAAATCTAACTACAAAGTAATTTTGGCCTTAAGATTTCTTATTTGTTGAGCTGAGGTCACAAACTATGACTTTTTAAAAATTAAAAAAGGGGGAGAGAGAGGACTAGATTTACTTTCCTCTTTCACTTGTCACACCCAAATATGATTATTCATTTCTGCTAGTTGTGTGTGGATGCTCTTGAGCTTAATTTAATATCTTGAATCTTGAAAAGATTAAATCCAGGCAGGGACTACATGACTGTCCTTGAGTTTCATTTTCTATATTCAGTCTTGCAAATATTCCTTGTTGTTGAATAATATCTTACTTTCCGACATTTAAGGGTCATCATCTAGAAGGTGTTAGCGCAAATAACTCATCTGAGTTCAAGGAGGGATAACCTAGGCATCAATATTCTCTACTTTATGGTAATTATTATTTCATTCAATCAGTTTGTTTGTGTTTAGGGAGAAATACAATAAATGAGATTGTTGATAGTGGAGTAGAACCCGGACATGGGCTAAGTGGTGCCCTGATGTAAGTATCAAAGACTCTGTTATTTGTACATACGTGGCAGGTAGATCTATGTCTCCTTGTAATACTGTCAGAGAAAGATAACTGTAGCTTTATTTTCAATATGTGTTACTTGTGCTGGGCTGCTTGTTGATGGAGATTATAATTTTTAATTCCAGTATGTGATGTCAGAGAAGTGAGCTGTTTAGTGTAAATGCTATAGATCTCATTTATCATTTGTGAGTGCTAGAAAATTGAGAAATCTGAACAAAAATGTATCCATCTGTGCAAAAGTAAAAATATTGCATTAATTCTATTTAATAGTAATACCAGTGTTTTAATTTTACTGTGAAGTTACATTATGTGGATCTGGATTTAATCATGAAGCACTAATTATTTTAAAGCCTACTGAATATAAGTGTGTTTCTAGAACTGAAGACAATTCCCTATTAAGGGCAGTTCATGGTCAGGATGGAAGGAGAAAAGTGCTATTGGCCAAGAGGAGTAACTGGTAGGTCTGAAAAGCATTGAATATAGTACTTTTTAATCAGAGAGGAAAGATGGAAAATGTAATAATTGAGTTGCAAAGCAGAAGAATCTACTTTTAAAAAGGTTTTCTGTGAGCTAAGATTATGTCTGTAAATTTAGTATTTTTCAGAACAAATTATTGGCTTAACTTGCGTGATCTTCTGTCAGTTACCAGAGAAAAGGGCAAATGTCTAGATCTTAAGCTGGGACAAAGTGAGGACTCCAGACAGCATTCCTATTTTTCTATATACACTGTATAAAGAAGTGGATATTAGTTGCTTCAGTCTCTGACTTAGATACCTGTTACTCCAAATGGAAGGCTCTAAATGGTAACTGAGAACCCCAACAAAACTAGCAATTTATTTATTAGGTTTTACAGCCTGATATTGTCATCACAATATACAATTGTGATACAATTGTGATCTCTTTCTCTCTTTCTCTCTTTCTCTCTTTCTCTCTTTCTCTCTTTCTCTCTTTCTCTCTTTCTCTCTTTTCTCTCTTTCTCTCTTTCTCTCTTCTTCTCTTCTCTCTTTCTCTCTTTCTCTCTTTCTCTCTTCCTCTTTCTCTCTTCTCTCTTCTCTTCTCTCTCTCTCTTTCTCTCTCTCTCTTTCTCTCTCTCTCTTTCTCTCTCTCTCTCTCTCTCTCTTTCTCTCTCTCTCTTTCTCTCTCTCTCTTTCTCTCTCTCTTTCTCTCTCTCTTTCTCTCTTTCTCTCTTTCTCTCTTTCTCTCTTTCTCCTCTTCTCTCTTTCTCTCTTTCTCTCTTTCTCTCTTTCTCTCTTTCTCTCTTTCTCTCTTTCTCTCTTTCTCTCTTTCTCTCTTTTCTTCTCTTTCTCTCTTTCTCTCTTTCTCTCTTTCTTTCTTTCTTTTCTTTCTTTTCTTTTTTTTTTTTTTACTTCAAGAGATCTAGGCTTAATTTTCCTAACAACAAAAATTGCTGCTTGTGAATTTCTTTCTTTCTGTAATGCTCATTTCTCATTCCTGGGTTTTTAGCCAAGACCGCATACAAAAAATTTCTGCTTACATGCTACAGCATTTCATAGATGCATGAAAGATCTTACCCAATAACCTACCTTGTATGAGAATGAAACCTCACATTTTATCCTGAGCA